>NW_023277030.1:2819729-3090428 GCF_003668045.3 Cricetulus griseus
CACTAACTTAAGAGCTGAAGGATGTCTAAAACCTAGCACATCTGCTGAATGGGACATTGATTTTCACATGGGGACAGATATTCCTTCTTCCTCAGTAGAGGCCCAGGTTATGCCAGAGAGATGTTACCATGTCCTAGAGAGATATAACCATCATGCACAAGTAAGGGAGGAGTTCTGGCTGAAGACTGCCCAGAAGATGGGTTCCTGGACCAATCTTGCAGTTTCCCTGAATATCCTCAGCCTCTGCAGTTCAATCAATGTCCTATAATACTGCCCATTCCTGTAGACTGAAAGTTAACACGTAAATCCTCTCTGGTGGAAGAGTTGACAGGTACTTCCTCTTTCAAAGAGGACCCCATGCCATCCTCATCTATGAAAATCAATAATCAACAGACAGCCACAGCACAATCAAGCCTGAATTGTTCTCATCCTTGTGACATTTCCACAGGCCAGGAATCCAATGACCCAGAACCTCCCACCTCTGCTTTAATATCCATGGGATACCTAAAATCCAACACAAAACATGAATTGGACTTTGACATTGTTCTTGGTACATCTGGGTTTCTAAAGCTTCCTACATTCTGAAAACAGACACAGGTTACTTCCATCCCCACTGGGGAAGCCCCAAAACATTCCACATGTGAGTGTGGTGCTGTGGATGATCCCTCCCCTACAGAGGGGTCTCAGGAACTATTTTCTCTGTCCATGGATCTCATCTGCCCTTCCTTTCAGTTCTCTCAATGACTTATAACACTATCCATTCCTTTAGACTGTACATACACATATATGCCCTTCCCAGAGGAAGAGATCACACCTTCTCCATCTTACAAAGTGGATTCCAGTCATTCCTCCTCTAGGAGAAGCAGATTGAAAGAGGAAACCACAGTAGAAGGAAAAGTCAGTAGATCAAATCCTGATCACAATGGCATTGTACAGCAATACTAAGACCCACAAAATTCCTGTACTGCCTATAGAACAGAGGGAGACGTAGAAACTTACATATCTGATGCATGGATCACTGGTTTTGCCATGGGGACATCAGAGTATCCAGACTATCCTTTATCCTCAGAAGAGACCCAAGTAACTTCTATCGACACTGGAGGGGCCTTAACATCATGCACAAGTGAGGGAGGAGTTCTTGTTGAAGCCTGTCCTGTAGAGGGTTTGCTGAACCAATTTTACTCAGTACCTGATTCTTCTCAGCCTTTGCACTTCACTCAAGGGCCTACAACACTGTCCATACCTGTAGATTCGAAGTTGACACATATTTCCTCTCAGGTGGAAGAGCTGACAACATCTTCCTCTTTCAAAAAGATACCCATGCCATCCTATTCTATGAAAAGCCTTATTCAACAGGAAGGCACAGCTCAAGGAAGACTCCATAGATGTCTTCGTGATGCCAATTGCTCTGAGCATAAATCCAATGAACCCAATATTTCCACCTCTGCTTTAATAGCTGAGGATGGCCAAATATCCAATATAAAAGAAGAAAGGGACCTTGGCATTGTTCTTGGTACATCTCGCTCTCTAAACCATCCATTATTCTCAGAACAGGAACAGGTTACTTCTACTTCTACTGAAGAAGTATAAACACTGTTGAATGTGTTGTAGCTTATTTGGATGATTCCACTCGTTCAGAGGGGTTTCCGGATTTATATTGCTCTAGCCCTGGTTATTTTTGGATGGTGCAGTTCACTCAAGGTCCTGTAACACTATCCATTCCAGAAGATTGGATATAAACATATATGCCCTACCTGGATGAAGATATCACTCACCCTCCCTCTTTAAAAGAAGGGGTCAAGACTTCCTAATTTAGGAAAAGAAATGCGAATCATGTAACTACAGCAAGAGAAAGTCTCAGTAGATAAAAAACAAAAAAAATATCCTAGAGTTGAATAATAAAACCAGCAGACTCCTTTCACTGTCTTAAAAGCTGAGGGAGTCCTAAAACCAATCACTTCTTATAAATGGCATACTGATGCTATAATGGAGACATCTGATTCTCCAGACATTCCTGAGTCCCCAGAAGAGGGCATGGTTACTTCAAGACCTACTAGAGGGGCCTTAACATCATTCACAATTGACAGAGAATTCCTGAATGATGTCTCTCCTTCAGTGGGTACCCTGGAACAATTTTGCTCTGTCCCTGATCAGTACAGCCTGTGCGGTTCAGCCAAAGACCAACACCACAGTCCATAACTGTAGATTGGACTTTCATACATATACACAATCAGGTGGAAGAGCTAACAACTCCTCCCACTATAAAAGATGACCCCTGACCAACCTCTTTTGTGAAAAACATAATTCATCAGGCAGCCCCTGCACAAGGAAGCCTCAACACATCACATTCTGATGAGAATCACTCAGGCCAGAAATCTGATGACTGAGAACCTCCCTTGAATGTCTTAACAGCTGTGAGATGCCTAACATCCAATACAAAAGATAAATGGGACTTTGACATTATTTTTGCAACATGTGGGTCTCTAGAGTTTCCCATATTCTCAGAACAATCACAGGATACTTCCCCCTCTATTGGTGGGGCCCAAAAAGAGTCCATAATTGAGGGAGTTCTGAATGATCCCTCATATACAGAGGGTTTTGTGGAACCATCTTGCTCTGACTATGGATCTTTTCTGCCCCTTCAGTTCAATAAAGGGCCTATAACACTATCTATTCCTGCAGACTGGACATACACAAATATGTCCTCTACACAAGAAGAGATCACTGATTTTCCCTATTACAAAATGGGATCCAGGCATTCCTCATGTAGGAGAAGCAGATATAAACCAGAAACCATCATAGAAGGAAGACTCAGTAGATCACATCAGGATCACAATGGCATTGCACAACAATCCTATGAACCACAAAATAGTTCCAATACCTTAAGCTTGACTGAGGCCTAAAACCTAGTATAACTCCTGAATGATACTTTGGTATTACCATGCAGAATTTCATTCTTGCACCCTCAGATGAGGCCCACCTTTGGTCTTAATCTACCTGTCAGACTATAACATCATCTTAGAGTGACTTGCTTATGGCTCCCCTACAGTGGACTCAGTGAACCAATTTTGCTCTCTTCCTGATTCTTCTCAGATTTTGCACTTCATTCAAGGGACTATAACAATGTCCATTCCTATAGAGGTTATGCTCGTACATATGCCCTCACACGTAGAATAGCTGACACATTTGCCCTGTTACAAATGTGGCCCAATGTTGTCATTCTGTCTAAGAAGCAGACATAAATTAGGAACTACAGCTTAAGTAAGACTCAGTGGATCATCCCCATTATACCATGGCCTATTCCAGAAAACCATTGACCCACAAACTCCTTCTCCTTCCTTAAAAGATGAGGAAACAATATCATTTAATACATCTGATGGGCCTTTGTCATTTCTCGTGGGTCTTCCTTGTCTGACGTCTTTCCTTCATTTTCATTATAGACACATTATAATTCCAACAATGTTGGAGAGGTCCTAGCAACTACCACAATGAGAGAGGTATTCATAATGCTTCCTCTCCCTGGAGGGTGATGTGAAAACATTTTGCTCTGCCAGGATTCCTTGCGGCATTTGTAGTTCACTCAAAGTTCTGTGTTGTTCATAACTGCAGACAAGAATTTCACAGAGAGAATATCTCAAGTAGAATAGCTGACACATTCTCCTTCTTACAATGGTTGCCACATGTGTTCCTGTCTTAGCAGATGGAAACAGAAAACCACAGCAAAAGGAAGCCTCAGTAGATCACATACTGATTAAAATAGTGTAGGCTAGAAAAACTAAGGCCCACAAATTCCAAGCTCAGTCCTAATCCTGATGAATTCATCACAACCAACAAACTAATTGAAAGGGGTTAACATTTACTCTAGTTACATGTGGGTATCTAGAATTTCCATCATCCTCACATCAAACACAGGTATCTTTCATCTACACTAAATACATCCTACCTACTTCTACATGTGATATATGATTTCTAGATGGTCCCACAACTACATGTTGGATTGTGGACCACTTTTCCTGTCCCTGATTCTTTTGGGCCTTTGAAGTTCACCCAGGGGCATTTAAAACTGTCCATACCGGCATATTGTACATTTCAACCTCCCCCTTCCTATGAAGATGTCACTTTCCTGTCTACTTCTAGAACTCTGGGGACAATATATTACAAACTAAGGAGAAGAGATGCAAACACATATACTCTCAGCAAGGGTGCATCACAATTTTTTCCTCAGAACAAGATGGCTTCAATCACACCTCACAGAACTAGAATGCTTCAGACCCATTCACATGCATCAAATGGGACAGATATGCCCCTTTGCAAGCTGATAGTCAAACAGCATGCTCATGACTCAATAAGCTATGAGACATTTGGTTTAGAACTAAAGGCCTAAGAAGTACACAGAAACATATTTCCCTTTATATTTATTATTTATAATCCCTCATAAGCAGATATCTCATGTCTTTAATCGTAGCAAATATTCTCATAAATAAACCTAATCCAGTACCAGGACACAATCTTAACTTCTATTTACCACAGCAGTTTACTGTTATATGCACACTGATAAACAAGGTCTTTGGACTTTCCTTAGTAGATCAACATGCAATGTGACATGCATATCTTTATTCATGTGATCTTGCACATTCCCTCATGAGTAAAATGGATATCAGACAAGATAATGTTGGGATTCAGATGTCTGCATTTTTCACAGGAGTCAAAAGATTCCTAAACTTTAATCAAGGAAATCTGAGGTCTATCCAGTCAAGGAGAAGCGAGTTGAGATATTTAACTTTCATGTCAGAAGCCTCAGATCTTCATATTAAGCAGAACAAAGTTTTGTATATTCCTCTCCAAACAAGTATTCCCAGAATATATATTTATTCTCAACTCATACTAAGAAATTCCTGCATTAATCAGAGGATATACCTGAGTGCATGAATGTAATATCATGGCTCCTCACTCTTTGGAACAAGAAGAAATGGAATACTACCCCAAAGTTCTGAATCTTTCTCTTTCCATGAAAAGAGGGACAACGGTAAGAACTAGACATAAATTTATCAAAATAACCTACTGAACAAGGGATAGTTGGAAAATTCTCATAAGTAGAAATTAACTTATTTCTGCTAACCACATGAGCATACCATCAGATTTTCAGGAGTGGAATAAGATTGGTATGCAGGACTCCATATTCATTGGGGAGAA
Source organism: Cricetulus griseus (assembly GCF_003668045.3). Taxonomy (NCBI): domain Eukaryota; kingdom Metazoa; phylum Chordata; class Mammalia; order Rodentia; family Cricetidae; genus Cricetulus; species Cricetulus griseus. The sequence goes on from NW_023277030.1 coordinate 2,824,923, forward strand.
TTCAGACATTAATTATCCCTATTACACTGTGAGAGATAATATCCTATGAAGATGTAAGCTACAGAGCATACCATGTGTATTCTAATGTGTTTCTACAATGCTAAATGATGAAGAAAAGTAAAACCTATCAATACCAAATGATATATCTTCTTTGCATTCATGCTAGCCCTATCTCTAAAGTGTTTCCAAGGAAAACTAACAGTGATTGAGAACTTTTCCCTCTGTAATTGGTAGACCTTACATATACCATTGTGTAATGGAAATTCGGGGCACACTAATTTTAAAGCACATTAAAAATATAGAAAATCTAGCTTGATATCCAGACCATTTACTGATAAGTTTCCACCAAAATTGATAATTTCCTATTCTTCGTGATAACAACTTTCAAGTTATTTATAAGTTTGAGAACCTAGCCCCAGGAATTTACATCTAAACTCTGAGAAGTATGTAAAGATTTCACAATGACTTCAGTGGAGTTGCCAGAGAAAGACGTTTTCTATATTTTAAAGAAGAATTCAAATATGACAGAATTTGCCTGGATCATGCTCTTTCTTGAAAGGTAAATTATGGCTTTCACACTTATAGCAACACCATTGGAGATACTCAGCCCTCACAAATTTTGTCTGACTTTTTTTCACCCTATGAAAGACAGGAGTTAGAACTCCTCCATTTGTGTCAGGGAGCTGTCATATTTCACTTTTATGAGCATGTCCCATTGATTTGCTCGCTTACTGAGAAACTTTGTTCAGTATAGTGGCAGATCACAGAGAACCAAGAGAGCAAGAAGAGCCTGGAATCTATCTACTTCCTTCAATTCAGTCAGCAGAAACTGTGTTCATACCACTGCAGCCCAGATTTTTTAGGTTGGCTGAACACAGCTGTTATTTACCTGGAAAAAGACAAAGTTTTCAAGAATCGTGAGACTGTTGACATATATCCTGCTGATCCCACTCTAGATATGAATATAGCAAATCACAGTGAAGATTGGGAATGTGAGGAGAATGTTCTAGGACTATTGTGGACTGAATTTTACAAGGTATGCAAATGTCTACTGAAAATGTATCAGATTTTCCTTATATAGCAATGATAGTATAAATTCTACTTTTTTGAAAGAGTGTGTCTTATACAGATGAGTCAACTCTTTGCAGAAATCCTATGTCCCTATATTCTTCATTTTTTCCACCTATACAAAGGGAGCTTCAAATAATTCTTCCATGGTCAAAGAGAACCCAGACCCCTAGCTAAAAGTCATTCTTGGCTACTACATAACTGTAGAATTTCAGCTCTAAGCCGGGCAGTGGTGGCACATGACTTTATTCCCAGCACTTGGGAAGCAGAGACAGACGGATCACTGTGAGGTGAGACCACCCTTGTCTACAAGAGCAAGTTCCAGGACAACCCTCCGAGGCTGAAAGAAACCCTGTTAGAATTTCAGCTCTAGTAATCTAGAATATAAATAGCTGACATTAAGAAAATGCGAGAAGTGATCCATATAATAATCTTGGCTTATATTTTGAGTATTGCTGTTCCAGGATAAAAGAATTTTTGTAACTGACATTGAATTCCAGAAACAGCCTTGTATGAATAATGCATATGGAGATATTTTTTTCTGTGGGATTATGGGGTATACCTTGTCATATGTACTACGTACAACATGTTCTCTAACTAAGGAATGGTCTCTTGGGCCTTTATTTTATGATTCATTTAGTCTGACATTTAACTTAGAGATATTGATATATGAGAGACTACCTCTCTGAATAATGTCTAACCTAGATATGCCGGAACCTAAATTATTTGCAAACTGAGTTGAGAATTCATGTCATCTATCTTTAGCCAGTCATGAGAAATTGAGAATTCTGCCATAAATACTTAGATCTAAATGGCTAACCCAAAATAGAGGAAGCAAACTTCTAAGCCTGCATCATTCATGCTGTTATAAACAGCATTTGTATGCTACTTGGTCATCCCAAGATTGAAGACAACATGTGGAATTACTAACATCTGAAATAGTGTTGCTAAAGTGGGTACTAAATGTTGTGATATTACTCTACTGATAATCCCTTTTAAGTCAGGGAAGTATGAATTCTACCGCACACTAACCAAGGGGATTCTGACATTCACTTTTGTTTAAGAGGGTCTCACAGTTTTTCTTTCTTAGAAGATGTCACATACTCTCATTCTTCCATTATTACTCCATACCTTTTCACTTTTCATAAGATTTAAGACATAGTTCTTAGACAAAAGCCTGCTTTTGACTTGTGTCCTTTATACCAATGGGATTTTAACTTTTATTTTTGTCTTCCATGGCACTCAAATTTGTCCATTTGTAAAATTGGGTATAAATCATTTTACTACTCAGTAACAGTGAATAAAGTGAAGGGATCCCTATGATTCTTCCTCTGTAGAAAAAAAATATTGAGTACTTAGAGAAAACAGGATAGATTAGAATGCTTATAATGCTTCTCTTGAAAATCAGTGTGCTGCACATATTCTATATTGTCTAAGGTGGTTTTGGGCAAAAGTACCTGGTTATTGAAAACTCCAAATGTTTTCTGTTCGCAAGTGAGTGTCCTAAGCAATCATGTTTTCAAAGACATTTCAGAGTTATCCCTCTGATCTCTAGTTGACCTTTCTGAATATGGTCACTTAGCATTGCACACAAGAGCCTCCCCATCTGAGAAAATCAGAAACTTCAACACTTGCAACAGTTGGGATCACTCCACAAGCATGAACATATAGCAAGGAATAAAATATATACATGGGTTCATCTGCCGAGAACTCAGTAAATATACTTGAAATTTGGTATCAATTGTAGAGTAAAAGAAATTCTTGTGGAAGCATCACTGCTCAGAAGACCAACTGTACTTCAGGATAATATTCTGAATTCTTTCTGGTCTCACAAACTTTTGATTAATTGTATGCATATCTGTAGCTGGGGGACAAAATGTGTAGCTAATAAGGCAGAGCCCACATATACTCCCAGTAACAAAGGTAACCTAGGATTTTCACCACTGTCTAGGGTGAATTGGATTTCTATGTACTGAAATAATATACATAAGGTGTTTCCTCCACCTAATAAGCAGATTAAGAAATATTCTCTTACTCAGTCTAGTTTCTGAAGTTTGATTCTGCCAAAGGAGATACGGAACACACTCAACAAAATGTCACATATATTCCTCTTTGAAATAAGCAATCTTTTGTGTATATGAGAGTATTGCAGTGCTTTTCTTGCATTATAATCTTGCATTAGATCTTAAATATCTATTCAAGGTAAAATCAAATTAGTGTATTAGCCCATCTGCACCTCAGAAAATTTCTTAATGACAAAAGATGATATTAAACAAACTTCTCTGCCTAATATGACTTTGCTTTACCTTCCTATTTGATATTATATACACATGGTGAGTCTCCATGCATAACATCTAACTACCCAGTCTGAAATCTCCACTCTCACTATTAATGTGTGTTGGAAGACACAGTTATTAATGACTGAAATGCTTGATTAAACTGATGTGACATTGAAAGACCCTGGTACTCATAATGGGTCAAGTAGTAAATAATCAAAATAGTGAGAATCCACACTTTGTTCAATACCATGTAGGTTAGGTTAAATTTGGAAAGTCCACAGAGAAAGCAATTTTTGGACTTCCTCTTTAATAAATGATAAAAGCACGTCAAGGCTATTATGGAATCTGTAAGGATAAGAATCTTACAAATTGGAAAGAAGATTTGGACATACAGAAGGAGAGGTAATGTATTTGGCTATGCAATATGCTGAAGCAAATAACTCCCTTTTCCTTCTCAGATTAAATTTTGGCTTGCAACTTTTTGTAACTCTACAAGTTAGCCTAATACTATGTTTTCTTCTACTCTGCCTTACACAATTCCCTAATGAGAATTTTTTTCAAGAGTATTTTATGTATGCTATAATGTAGTTTACTCCAATACCTACAGACTCATGAGGTAAGTTTCAGACATTCTTTGTATGGTAAATGCACATCCTAATTGTAATTTCTCACCACTGGAATCCATTCTAGTTAGAGTTCACAGACACCAATCATAGTGAGCATATCGAGGGTGGGAGGCTACTGCCAGCAATCCAGTCACAAGAAATATTGCAGTTTTCATTTATACTCTGAACTGGGTAGCTGACCACAAAACTAAGGAGACAGTATGGTTGACACAGGAGCACCAGCTGTTCAAAAACACTAAAGTTGATACTTATTGTCTTCCAAATTTCCCAAATGTCATGGATATCCTAATGTGTGGAGAAATGCTAGATGAGGAAGCAGAGTTGGAACCCTTCTCTACTTTGGACTTCACAGGAAGAAATTCAACCTATTCCTAAATTGATAGTAGTTTTCCTCCTTACCTGAAATGTATGTCCTTCATCAATGACAATTTTGACAATGAATTTTGACATATACTTGGCATTAGATTTCCTCTATTAAAAATGATCTCACTATCTGCCTCATTAATAATTTTGAAAATTGGCCCTTATTGAAAGACCCCAATTCTCCATTAGAACACCCAGATGGCACATTGTTACTTTGAATATAGTGGAACTCATGAGTTTCTTTTTATTAAATGATAATGACAATTTTGTCTTCTTAATTTAATCTACCACTTGCTTATCTATAAGCACAATTTGAGCCTTAATGCACTTGCTCTACTGTGGGGGACCAAAGTGTATCTGCTATGGAATATTTTGAGATTCAGCCTTGGGTCTTACTAAACATGGATCACCGGAAAACTCTGGCCCACTATCGTATTGTTAATGTCAGTAGGGGTACTTTTGTTTACCATGGCCTCAAGGTAATATGCCTCCTTATTTGCATATCTACTCACCTAAGCATCTGACTAGGCCTGCACCTGGGCAGAGAGATCTGAGGTGTGAGTAACTTGTGAGGAGAGAAGGTTAGGATTGAAGAGGCGAGTGGTCAGAGCAGAGAGAAGAACAAAGAGAGAAATGGTTGTGTCGTGGTATTAGCAGGATGGTTAAAAAAATCAGAAAAGATGGCTAATAAAGAAATGACTCTAGTTCCACAACATGGAACTGAGAGCTCTCTGAAGATGACAAGATGCCTGTGTTTGGTCTTTATCACCATTGGGTTGCTTGGAGCTTCCAGATCCACAACCCACTCAAGTTGAACCTCATGGACTAAGGCTGAGACATGCTGGGTCACAACACTCTACCAAGAGTGTCACAGAAAATGATGGTCCTCAAAGCCTGGGGCTTAAAAATATTACACCTTCTAAAAGTTGCTCTCACTTCTTTCCCTTTCTTTCAAGTGACATAACACATATTCTTTCCATTAGCTTGCACAGCAAGGTAGGTCCATAGTTTCATGCTTTTCATGAGGATACTTCAGATTTACTCCCACTGACCAAGTTCCTATTCAACAACCCTTCTAACACACAGGAACTTCAACAACACTTCAAATGTAAATGACTTCATAGAAGAAATTCTGAGACTGGTGTCCTACAAGTATTGAACATTTGGAAGATGAATGTATTATAACCTTAACATTCTCTTGGAATATGGTGCAGTACATTGGTCTTCCTCTACTTTATAATGTACCCTGACAAATTTCTGTCAAAGGTATCAAGAACATCAACTTACATTGCCCAGTTTAATTTCAGCATTTCCTCTCTATACAATATGGACTTAAAAGTTCAACTTAAGTCCAAAAGTATTCTGATTTCTTGTAACCAGTCAGGTCTCTGATGTATATCTTAAAGGATATGAAAGTCTCCTCTTGCACAATAGGCCTATATATAAATCACCAATGACACTGAAGTATTTACAAATCAGGATGTGGGAGATTTCACATCCACTTCTCTTAAATTTTGTAATATTGGTTATATATACAACTCTGAAGGCATTAAATACCTCCTTAGGTGCTCCAAAATGATTGGAAGTAGGGTTTCACCAAAAGGGTCCAAAAATATACTCTTTTACCCTGTGTACTTCTAACTATCTTCCCCCAACCTTAATTAAAGAAGGCTTTTTCCTACTAAAAATGACTGCATACTTGCTTGATTTCATAAAAAGTTAACAGTACTCAATTCACAAAGCAGTCTCATAAATTCTGTCTTCTTTGAGAAATAGACTTATCTAATAGTATTATCTAATTGGTTAACTACCAATTATAGGTTAAGAAATTTTCCTTCTGCACAATAGTCCTTTTTGTATCTCAGCAAGGAGACTGAAGTATTTATAAATCATACCATGGAGAAGTCCCATAAAATTCTTGTAAATATGGGAACATTGTATATACACACTTCTATGAAGGCATTACAAATCTCTTTAGGTGCTCCAAAATCAATAGAAATATTTCACAAAAATTTTCCAAGAATATGCTCTTTTACCCTTTGTCCTTCCAACTATCTTCCCCAAAACTTAATTTAAGAATGCATTTCTCTATTAAAAATGACATAATATATGCTTGCTTTCATAAAAAGTTAACAGTGCTCAATTCAAAAAGCAGTCTCATAAATTCTATGTATTCTTTGGAAAATAGATTCTTAATATTATCTAATAGGGTGTCATTTTTAACTCAAGGGCCACTATGATGCTGCATTTTAATGCTGAATGGTCATGAGATGAGCTTTTTTCACAAAAAGCATTTACTTGTCATCTGATTCATGGTCATCAGCTTGTTTCCAACTAAATGGAGGTACCAGTCATTCCATTCACCACAATTGACACCCAGAACACTGTATCATAATGTACCAGGGCCAAATATTTACAAGTAGAGCCCAGTCCTGAATTTTATTACCTTATGGTGGAAAAAATGTTGTGGGTCCCAACATCCATACATATGTCTGAACAGCTGAATAAACTTAAGGCAGAAATCTAATTGACAATGGAGTCTGTGTGCATTGCCTATATTCTAGGAAGGTGTGAACAATATCTCAATTCTCTAGTAATTCTGATGATATATCTCTTCTGACTTCATGATCCCAAAACCTCCCTCTCTGAGACTGGGATATATTGAACCACTACAGATATGGGGATTCCAATCTGCCACCTCAATTCATTGTGTCTAAAATATACATCTTCAATCTATTGGATGCCCAAATCACATGCTTTTCCCTTGAGCATTTAGAACTTTTCATAGAATGGTCTCTACCCCCAATTTCTATCCAAGTTGACCTCTATTTTCATCAAGGATATCTCAGACGTTCTTCTCAGCCTGGTGTGATCAAAGGAAATTGAGAAATTCTACTTCTCATAAAGATAACATTGTTCTACACTATTTTGTGGCAGCAGAAGCATATTCTCACCTTAAGAGCTTTTTAAACATTTGCCATTTCTCTGTTGAGAACACTCTATTTAGTTTGGTACACCATTTTAGTTGGATAATTTGTTGTTTTGGTTACTATATTCTTGAGTATTTTTTTATTGTTGATATCAGGCCTCTGTCAGAATTGGGGATATTGAAGATCTTTTCACATTCTGTAGGCTGCCCTATTGTCTGGTTTCCTATAACCATTGCCTTATAGAAGCTTCTCAGTTTCAGGAGTTCCCATTTATTAATTCTCAATCTCAATGTCTGTGCTAATGGTGTTATGTTAAACAAGCCGACTTTTGTGCCAATGCATTCAAATATACTTCCAATTTTCTCTTCTAAGTTGTTCAAAGTGACTGGTTTTATATTGAGTTCTTGATCCATTTAGAGTCATGTTTTGTGCATGGCAAAGGATAGAAATCTATGTGCAAATCTACATGTCAGGATCCAGTTATGCCTGCTCCATTTTTTAATGTTACTTTGGTTTTTACATTTTATGATTTTTCTCCTTTGTCAAAAATCAGATTTTTGTAGGTGTGTGCATTGATATGGGGGACATTGATTAAAAAACTTTGGTCTACTTGTAAGTTTTTGTACCAATTCCAAGCTGCTTTCATTGCTGTAGTTCTATAGTGGACCATGAAGTCAAGGATCGATCACCTATGTTAGTTACTTTATTTTACAGATTTCATTTGTTTTATGATTTTCCACAAACTATTGATTATTCTTTCAAAGTCTGTAAAGAATAGTCCTGGAAATTTGGTGGAGATTGCATTGAATCCACAGATTGCATTTGAAATGATTTCCATTTTTATTTTTTTATATCCTATCTAGAAATAGCATGGGACATCATTCAAATTTTTAATATCTTCTTTAAATTCCTTCTTTAAAGAATTGAATTTCTTATAATACAGGACTTTAACTAGTTCAGCTAGTGGTACCACAAGATACTTTCTTTTGTTTGTGGTTATTGGGAAGGGATATTTTTCTCTATTTTTTCTCAGCCCATTTATCATATATATGCATATGTATATATTCATACTACTGATTTTTAATAAAACTTGTATGTTCTCCCATGCATAAAAAGTTTTAAAGGGCTTTAAACTCTTAAAATATAAATATTTTTAAAAGTAATGGCTAAAAGTGTTTTTTACTGTTGGAAATTTTATAATAATTGGTATTTTAACATGGCATTTTATAAAATGAATTCTGTTCATATTTATCAGAATTGAATACATTTGATTAATATTTTGATCATATAAAATATGATCTTGAGCTTCAATTGCCTAAGTATTTTATAAATATTATGTTCAAGTAGTATCCATTAAGGCTCACTGTCACTTATGTTTTGGTTAAACAAGTGAAATATTAATTTATGTAAGTGATATTTTCTGTTTCAATTTTCCTGAACTGAATGGAAATAAAAATATTACATTATGTTTTATCTCAAATGAAAAGGAATTAGACTCATTAGAAAAATAAAAGAGGATCTTCAAATGCCATCCAGGTTGTGATGCTAAGGTCACCATTTCCTGAACTATAACCCCAGGTCCTCAGTGAAGAGCTCCATACAGCAGCAAGTCATTGGTGACAGGACAAGGCTGAGAATGCCAGAATAGACCTACACATGCTTGAAGGACCTCTCTGAGTCTTGCTCCACTGCACTCTTGGTTCCACCTCTGCCCTGCACACTCTGCTTGAATTGAGTGTGGATTGCGCTTGGGCCTCAACTCCCACTAGCACCCACCACTTGGATCTTCCTTGGCTTCCAACCTCAATTCGAGTGAACTCATGCTGGCCAAAAAGACAAACATGAGTCGTCTACACATCTAACTTTTTCCCCCTCCACCATGCCTCCCCTACACTAATCCTTCAAAACCAAGGGAGGATTTTGTGCTTTCATTCAGGTTTAAAGGAAAAACATGTTAAATGAGCCTCAAACATGAGAGATACATTAACAATAGAGTTTATTACGGGGGAAGAGAGGGAAAGTGGGTGAGAGAAGAGAAGAAACAAGAAGGTAAGTGGAAGAGCATAGAATAGAGAGGAAGAGGAAAATAAGAAACCAAGAGAGTTAAGAGTGAGAGACAGATTACATAAATCAGGGTTTCTGTTGTTTACGAGGGTGCTTTACATCTGCCTGAGGACACATGGGAGCCTGGGCTGACCAGAGTTCTGCCTGAATGAATTCTACCAGGTGACCTTGGCAGGCTAGTATTATGCCTGAAACTTTCATTCCCACCTTTACTTTTTATTAAAATGGTGGGGTGTTAGAGGACACACATTGGGGAATAAGGACAGCAAGGTTTCAAGAATTCTTGACCCGGGGGCATTGGTCACTTTAGGAGGACCTGAGAAAACTGGGGTGCTGCAATGTCCTGAGGTAGCTGGTATCTCCATCACAGTCCAGTCTGTATTAAACTCTCTGGCACCTGTTAGAACTGGCAAGATTAAGTTAAGAAAAAATGTTTAAGTCCTGGTATTGGAGGGGAGGAATATAAGATTAGGGAGGGGTTCCTGAGGGGTCCCAAGATGAGGGAAGAGAGTCTGGAACCAGGGAATGGTTGAATCCTATTTACTTGGTGTGAATTTTACCTGTTTGGATTTGTACAATTCAGCTCCCTTGAATATACATGAATTCTTTGGGTTTGTGAAAAACATAAATTTTGGATCCATTAGGAGGCTATTTATGTTAGAAGTGACTTGGCAGAAATCATTAGTATTTTGAAACAGACAGATAACTTTAGGACAATGAAAAGCACCTTAATTTTGATCTGCAGGCATTGTATAGTGTTATATGCTGCTAGGTACTCTGTCAATGTTGGATCAGTAGCTTATTAGAACTTTATTGATTAGTGTTACAAGTATGAACAGTATCAGAATGAAAGAGAGGAATCTGGATCATGTTTCATTCTTTGGAATGTAATGTTAAAGTTAAAGTCCTTGTTCTTCAAATATGTTCTGTTTTAAGTTGGCAAATCTACTGGTTTTTAAAAGCATCAGAGTTCTTGAGAAAGATAACATTTTACCTCAGTCAATGATGAGAGAGTGAGAGAGACTCACTGGCTGTTCCCATGGACACCCAACACCAAGGTCCTCCATGGCTGATAAGGGCAGCAGCTTTAAGAACATCTGCCTCCTGCTGATAGCATAGGACTTGTGCATCAGAGAATAAGTTTAGGGAGGTTCGCCTTCAGTTGGCCCAAGCAGCATAGTGAAATTAGATTCCACTTTCCTCTTGTCCAGGATGTGAAGAGTCCATTGCAGCAGTTGAGGTGAAAGGCAGGATTGCTATGGAGATCCTTCATTGCCATCAGTATTCTTGGAGGAAATTGGGTGGAGCCAGGAGATGGCCCTTCTATGTGATGGAAAGCATTTTAATAAAACATTTTAAATGCTATAACTTCTAGTTCTCTGAACCTTGAAAGGTTGTCTGTCTATTTTGTATATTTCAGCAGACAAATGTTGCCTTTAATGGCTTACCTTAAGCACATAAGTGACTACAGATTAGTGTTAGATCTGTCTGGGAAGCGGGATGTCAGAAGAGAGAGATTGTATAGGGATTTATCACTCAGTGTCTTCCAGCCTGACTGTCACCATTTCAAACTCGGTAAGAGTTACACATTTTAAGGACAAAGTATTAGATAAAATGCCCTTTGATAAAAGAATCTTTACCTGTAGAAACAGCTCGGAGGATGGACTTGGTGATATATGTTGATAATTTGAAATAGACATTTATGACTTTAAATGTTTATCATCATTTAAGATACATGCCAGTTAAATTTAAATTGCACAGAGACTTAACTCAAATTTTTAAACATGTAGAAAAAATCTAAATGTACAACTGATATATCAAAATGTGTGAGTGAAAGCCTTAAACTTTCACAAAAATATGCAATAAACTTTGGGTTGTGTCCATTTTAGTTACTTCAGCATATGGAATGTACCTATGTGGACAACAATCAACTTCAATAGTATAATGATGCATTTACTTACATGTGTAGTAGACTAAAGCCATAGTATGTTACTGTGGGGAAACAGAAGTAAAAATAGTTAAAGCCAGAGAGAGACTTGTGCCTTCTGCCTAACTCCAAGAGGATGTATTTTGAGGTCATAAGTGGGTGTGGTTGGTTTAGAATTTGAAGATGTAATATATTGTCACAGACAGATGATAAGTATTTACTGGCAAATGTGACAGAAATGTCTATGCCTATATCATGGGACCAAGAAACAGGGAGCAACTATGATGCAGTTTTGCAACTGGAATTTTAATATCCTAATGTCTGTGCCATTGTACAACATTTTGTCCCCATACAATGGAGTTGGTTCTCCAAATGATCTGATGAAAAATTTTTAGGCATTTCCAAGCAATAGGAACTGTTAACCAACATGAGTTACATAATTTCACTAAATATCATCGGTGAAGGGCCTGCTCCAAATCTATTCTTAGGAAAGTTTCTCTTCCATAAGAATTAAAACCCTATTGAGTATTGACAATTTAGTACAGCACCCCACTTTTTAATTGAATTATTGGTTGTTTTGGTTACTACTTTGTTAAGTTCTGTTTATATTTTAGAGATCATCAGTTGGCTACATGTGTGCTTGGTGAAGAGTTTTTCCCATTCTGTTAGATGGTGTTTTGTCTTGTTGACTATGTCTTTTGCCTTACAATATCATATCAGATTCAGGAGGCCCCAATACTGAAATTTTGATCTCAGTGTCTTTGCTACTGTTATGTTCAGGAAGTGGACTGCTGTACAAATTCTTTCAGTTCTACCCCCCAATTACACTGATAAGAAGTTCAGTGTGGCTGGATTTATATAAAAGTCTTTGATAGATTGGGGCTTTATCTTGGTCAATAGAGGAGGCTAATAGCTAAAAACACTAAAGAAATTAATAAACATCCATAGCCATCAGGGAAAGGTATATCATAATAACTCAGAGATATCATCTTACAACTGCCAGGATTGCTACAGTGAAAACTACAGTTTATGCTGGAGAGGATGTTGAGAAAGGGGAATGCTTCTCTGTTCCTGCTGGGAATGAAAAGCTGTACAACCATTTTGTCAGTTAGTATGGAAGTTTCTCTAAAAATTGGATATCAGTGTATATCACCATTTAGCTATTCCTCTCTTTGGCATGTACCCAAAGCATGTACATTCATACTACTTGCACATCTATAGAGTTATGTTCATAACAGCACTATATGTAATAGCACAAACCTGGAAACAACCAAGATGTCCATCGACTAATGAAGGGCTAAAGAAATTGGAGTACTACTCACTGGAAAGAAACAATGAAATAAATGGATGGAACTAGAAGAAACCATCCTAAATGAGGTAACCCATATACAGAAAGACAAACATGTTATGTACTCAGTAATGTATGAATATTAGACATAGGGCAAATGATAACTAGTCTACAATTCACAACTCCAGAGAAGGTAGGAACAAGTAGGAATCTAAGAGATACATACATGCTTCCCCTGATGAGAGAAAAGGCACCATATCTCCACAATATTTGGGAAAATGGGGAAGGAGACAGTAGGAAAGTGAAAGAGCAGCAGAGAAGAGTATGGGATAGGAGAACATGAGGGATCAGATAGATTTATTAGGGGGAAGAATAGATGAGATGTAAAAAAGAGATAGGTTTGTTCAGGCATCAATTGTAGGTTTAAAGAAAAATATGGCACTATTGAAATGTCTAGTAATCCACAAGGATAATCCCAACTATCAATCTAAGCAATAGTAAAGAAGCTAACTTAAATGCACTTCCCCTATAATGTGATACCATCCTAGAGCCTTCATCCAGTAGCTGATGGAAGCAGAAGAATACACACAAAGTGTCAGAATGGGAGGAATGATGAGCAAATGTGTCAACACCAGGCTTGAGAAACACAGAGAAACAGCTGGCCTGACCAACACGGAGCTCACCCAACCCATTCTGACAAAGGGTGAACCATCAGCGTACCATAGGTTTATTTATATCCATTTCATTGGAAATTACTTTTCATTGGAAAAGTATTTCACAAACTTTTATTATGAGGTATTAAGCATCTTTAATGTTGAGCTGTATTTCATGATTGCAGAATTGGAAAAGATCCTCTTTCCATATACAATCTATTAGTCTGTGTCTTTTTATAAGTATATTATGTCCACTGATATCAAGAAATATTAATGTCCTGTGATTGTTAATTCTTTTTATTTCTTTTTGATCAATTTATTTTTATATTCCAATTACATTTCTCCTCCTCTCCTGCTGCTACCCACTATTACCTCCTACCTGTCATTTGCACCTAGGAACTAGTAAGGCCTCCCCTAAGAAATACCCTAAGTCTGGTTATTATCTATTTGACACAGGACCAAGGAAACCCTCTAGCCACTGTTTCCCCTTGTCGAAGGTTGATCAAGCTATCTTTCCATAATGAATGTGCTCCAAAAGTCAGTTTGTGCATTATAGTTAGAATTTGGACCCACTGCTATTGACCATATATTGTCTGACAATCACCATTGTTACATGAATTAAGGAGTGGAGTTCAGTCCTATGTGGATTCCCTCCTTTTTGATCCAGAGATTCATCTCACTAGCTCGGGTCAGCAGATTCTGTGGGTTTCCCCATCAGGGTCTTCTTTCCATTCTTCATAATATTTCTCTTTTATCACTTTGTATTTACTCCAGGAACTTAGCAAAATATTTACAGTTGGAGTTCTGCATCTGCTTCAATCTGTTTCTGCAAGAGGGTTGTACCATGTCCAGGGTTTTTGAGTGTAGGCTGGGTATCTTTTGCTTTATTTATTCTGTCTACTTATCAGTGAGTATATGCTATATTTTTTTTGTTTCTTGGATGCCTGACTCATGATGGTTTTTTAGATATGTGCATATGCCGATGAATTTTCAATGTCCATTTTTCTTACTGCTGAGTAGTACTCCAGTGGATAAATTTACCACATTTTTTAAAAAATCCATTTAGCAGTATAGGCATTAAGTTTGTTTCTGAGATCTTGTAGTATAAATAATGCTGCTATGAACATAGCTGAGCAACTGATCTTGTGGTATAGTTGAGCATCCTTTGTGTAAATGGTTTCACATGTGTGTGGGGGGGGTTTCTGGAAGCTGTATAAGTAAATTTTGAGATGGAAGAAGCAAAAAATAATTCCTTACAACTTACAGATAGACTATTGTGATAAGGAGAAGGCAAAGAAATGTGTAATGTGAGGTCAAGCTCGTGTGGGATTCTGTTACTTTGTGGGTATTGTGTCATACCTTAACATCATTATTTTTGCCTGGCAATCACAATGTGATTCTTTCTCTCCATAACATGGGAATAACAAGTAGAGAACATTTGAGAAGCACAGTGTTCGTAGGCTAATGTGCTATCTTATACATGTGTCCTATACAGCTTTTGATATTCACAAGTTGAGAGGTGACTCCACTCAAGCCATGGACAAGGCCATAAACAATAGCCTTGGATCTGGCACAATTACTGTCAACTACAAATAACATCACTGAATGTAGTTTGAGAAAAAGTTGTGTAAAGGCTTTCATAGGTGGATAACCTCTTTTTCTACATTTTTAATTTAAATTACAAAAAAATATTGTTTCACATGTCAATTCCAGTTCCCTCACCCTCTCCTCCTCCCCTGCCTGCCACTAACAACCTAACTATCCCCTACCATTTCTGCTCCACAGTAAGCATGAGGTCTTCCATGGGGGGTCTTCAGAGTCTGTCATATACTTTGGGGTAGACCCTAGCCCCTCACCCGAGTGTTGAGTCTTAGGTGTAATCCTTCATATGAAATGAGATCCCAAATTCCATTCCTATGCTAGTGATAAGTACTGATCTACTATAAGAGTCCCCATAGATTTCTGAGGCATCCTTACTGATGCCCACAACCCTTGGGTGTGGATCACCCACAGTTCAGACTCCTGACACACAGTTCATGCCAGTTTCTGCCTCATGTACCTGTGTTGATAATTTTCATTCAGAGCCTTCTAGAGTCTCTTTCAGCTAATATTATGGATACATGCTTTCTCAAAATTCTGGAGGAGCCTTTAATTGTAAGGGAAGGAATCTGCCCTTTTGAAATGAGAGTCTTCTACAATATCCATCCCCAACACCATGCCACTGAGTCAAGTTTGAAGAACCAGTTATGAACAAAATTGAATAAGGTTGTATATTGCCACATCGGAGTCTTGTGATTGGCATGTAATTAGGAAGGGCAGGGAATGCCCAGTTCAGAACCAACTGGGTGAACCAGTAATGCTAAAAGAGATTAAACAATGACCTAAAGTCCTGGAAACCAGTTTCAGGAAGCAGAGAATGATGAATAACTGTGTCATTACTATGCTGGAGAAACCTACATGACCAATTGGAAGCTCCTGGGCCCCATTTTGACAACTGTGGAACCATCAGAGTACCATAATATTTCTTATGTCCAATTGAATGAATAATTATTTCCACTCATTTACTATGAGGAATTTACTCTTTTTAATGTTGAGCTATGCTTCATGCTTGCCAAAGAAGGAGAGATCTTCTTTTCAATAATATACAATCTATTAGACCATGTATTTTATAAATATATTATGTCCATTGATATTAAGAGATATTAATGAACTGTGATTGTTTTTTTTCTTTTTCTTATCTATTTATATTTATATTCTAATACCTTCCCTCCTCTCTTCTTGCAACCTCCTCTTTCCCCCATCCTCTCATTTGTTTCTTGGAGCTGGTAAGCCCTACCCTAGGAAATACCCAAGGTCGGACCTATTTTCTTGTTGAGGCTGGAACAAGGAAACACTCTTATCACCATAACTCTTTATCAATGCTGACTAAGGTATCTCTTCATATAGAATGGTTTCCATCAGTTCAGTTTGTGCATTAACTTTCCAACATGGACCCACTGACAGTGCCCATATATTGTCTGACAATAGCCATTGATACCCAAATTAAGGGAGTGGAGTTCAGTCCTATGTTGTTTCCCTCCTTTTCAGACCAGTTCCAGTGGTCTCTCATTAGATCATGTTAGTTGATTCAGTGGGACTCACCATCATGCTCTTGAATATGTTGTTGAATTGACTCCCTGAACTTAGCAAAAATGGTTAGTGGTGGATTTTTGCATCTGCTTCCATCTGTTTCTATAAGAGGTAAGTATCTTGTCCAGGGATTTGGACTGTAGGCTAGGTATCTTTGGTTTTATGTCTGATATCCAATTATTAGTGGGTACATATTATTTTTTGTTTCTTGGATACTTTACTCATGGTTGATTTTTTTTTGGTTCTGTGTATATGCCTTCATGTTTTTGGATGTCATTTCTTACTTATGGGTGATTAGTATTCCATTGTGTAAATGTAGCATATTTTCTTCCCCTATTCAGCAGATGAAGGGAATCAAGTTTGTTTCCAAGATCTGGCTACTTTGAATAATATTGCTATAAACATATTTGAGCAAGGGACCTTGTTGCATAATTGAGCATCCTTTTGGTTTATGCCTTCACACACATGTGTGTTTTCCTGAAGCTGTATAAAAAACTTTGAGATAGAAGAAACACAAAATGCTTAAAACTTACAAATAAACATAGGTGCAAAGAGAAAGCAAAGGTAGTTGTAATGTGGGGTCATATTTTTGTGGGATTGTGTTAATTTTGGGTATTGTATCATACCTTAATATTATAATTTTTGCCTGACAATCAGACATGGGAAGAAATTTGGAGTCTCTTTCTTCATAACGTGGGAAGAACAATTAGAGGACGGCTAAGAAGCACAGTTTTCTTAGAATAAATTACTATCCAATACATGTGTCCTGTACAGCCTTTAATATTCACAAGCTGGTAGGTGACTCCAATCAGGCCCTGGACAAGGACATCCACCAATGAAAGCATTTAAGTAACTTATTCTCAGACTGTATTCAGTGATATTATATGCTGTTGACTGAGTAATTGTGCCAGTTAGAAATATATTGTGGATGTCCTTTTTATGTTATGTTATTTTTTCTAAACAAGTTTTCTCTGTCACTTTGGAGGCTGTCTTAGAACAAGATCTTGTGGAACAAGCTGGTCTCAAAATCAGAGAGATCCACCTGCCTCTCCCTCCCGAGTGCTGGAAATAAAGGCATGTGCCACCACCACCTTGCTTCAAGCTATTTCTTATACTTGATTAAGATTCATGTGGAACATGCTTTTCTCTGATAATATATCTGTTCTTTGTAATCTGTTTGAAGGAGTATACACGTCTATAGTAGAGTATATATTCTATAGACATGGTCAAGGTTCTTTCTTCTATTGAAATGCAAGTATATGTACAGTTTGAGTCCCTGATGGACTGTGTACTTTCCTAAAGTATAAAGGGATATAGAGTTCTCGAATGAGAAATATTAGAAGTCAAAGACTCATAACTGCAATGGTGTCCATGTTTACCAAGAAACAAAATGTATTACTCAAGGTGTCTATATATAGTGTCTGGGTAATTTGAGACATTTACTGATGTTTCTTTACTTCATGCTTGGTAGAAATCAGAGAAACGAGAATTCTAAATATAGATTCAAATTTTATGGAGCTGCCCTCAGTTTCCCCACGCCGGTGTGCACCCTGCCCTCTGTCCAGAAGCAGTGCCCTAGTCTCAGGTGAGTCTGAGCGCTGGTGTTCACCAACCTCTCCCATCAATCCCTGCTCACATCTACCTGAACCCCCCCAGGACAAGTGTGGACCTGCCCAGACCGGAAGGCCCACCCTGACTCCAAACATACCTCACCACTGTCTACACCCTGCCCTCTGTCCAGCGGCGGGTGCCCTAGCGTTAGGTGAGTCTGGGCACTGCTGTTTCCCAACCTCTCCCATCAACCCCTTCTCGCTTCTACCTGAAATCCCCCCACCAGGACAAGAGTGGACCTGGCCAGACCAGAAGGCCCACCCTGAGTCTGCACATACCTCACCCCTGTCTACACCTTGCCCTCTGTCCAGCAGAGGGTGCCCTAGCTACAGTTGAGTCTAGGTGCTTCTGTGCCAACCCCACACCCTCCTCCATCAACACCTGCTAGCTTCTGCCTGACACCGCCTGAGAAGTAGGGACCTCCCCAGTACGGGAAGTTGCCAACCTGAGTCCAGACACACCTCATCCCTCTCTACAACTTGCCTTCTGTCCTGCCGGTGGAAACAATAGAGTGGCTAGGCATAGACAATATCAGAACTTGGAACAAAGAGAACATCTTCAACAAATGGTGCTGGCATAACTGGTTGCACACATGTAAAAGACTGCAGTTAGACCCAAGCATATCACCTTGCACAGAACTTAAGTCAAACTGGATCAAAGATCTCAACATAAATCCAGCTATACTCAACCTATTAGAAGAAAAAGTCAGAAATATCCTTGAATTAATTGGTACAGGAGACCACTTCCTGAACATTACACCAGTAGCAAAGACACTGAGATCAACAATTGATAAATGGGACCTCCTGAAACTAAGGAGCTTCTGTAAGGCAAAGGAGGCAGTCAGCAAGACAAAACGGCAGCCCACAGACTGGGAAAAGATATTCACCAACCCCACATCTGACATAGGGAAGATCTCCAAAATATAAAATAAAATCAAGAAGCTAGTCTCCAAAACACCAAACAAACAAATTAAAAAGTGGGGTAAAGAAATAAACAGACAATTCTAAATAGAGGAATCTAAAATGGCTGAAAGACACATAAGAAAGTGTTCAACATCCTTAGCCTTCAGGGAAATGCAAATCAAAACAAATCTGAGATACCATTTTACTCCTGTCAGAGTGGCCAAAATCAAAAACACCAATGACAGTTCATGTTGGAGAGGATGTGGAGAAAGGGGAACACTCCTCCACTGCTGGTGGGAGTGCCAACTTGTACAGCCACTTTGGAAATCAGTATGGCGACTCTCAAGAAAATGGGAATGAGTCTAAACAACAAGATCCAGCAATTCCACTCTTAGGCATATAACCAAAAGAAGCACATTCATACAACAAAGACATATATTCAACGATGTTCATAGCAGTACTCTTTGTAATAGTCAGAAATTGGAAGCAGCCTAGATGCCCATCAACAGAAAAATGGATAGAGAAAATGTGGTACATTTACACAATGGAGCACTACTCAGCAGAAAAAAAAAACAATGGAATCTTGAAATTTGCAGGAAAATGGATGGATCTAGAAGAAACCATTCTGGGCAAGGTAACCCAATCACAAAAAGACAAAAATGATATGTACTCATTCATATGCGGATTTTAGACGTAGAGTAAGGATTACCAGCCTACAATCCACAATGCCAATGGAGCTAATAAACATGGAGGTCCCTAAGAGTGACATGCATGGTCCCCTGGAGAAGTGGAGAGGCTCATGATGTGCTGTGCATATTTGGATCACAGAAGTGGGCAGAGGGAGCTAGGACAATGAGGATAGAGGAAGAGGGATGCCAAGGATATGAGGGAGCAGAAAATATAAGTCAGGGGAAGAATACATGATAATAAGAATGGAGATATCATAATAGAGGAAGAAACTTTTGGTAGACAGAGAAATCAGGCACTAGGGAAATGTCTGGAGATCTACAAAGATTATACCAGCTAACTATCTCAGCAATGGAGGAGAGGCTACCTCAAATGCCCTCCCCTGATTATGAGATTGATGACAGACTTATATGCCTTCATCCAGCAGCTGGTGGAAGTAGAAGCAGACACCCATAACTAATCACCGATATAAACTGGAACCCAGATGCAGATAGCTGGAATCCAGCATGGGACTAATCCAGACCCAAACAACATGGGTTTCTGTGAGGGAAACCTCAGAAATCTATAGGACCTCCTGTAGAAACCCAGTATTTATCCCTAGCATAGGTGTGGACTTTGGGAGCCCAATCCATATAGAAGAATACTCCCTGAGCCAAGACACATGGGGGTGGGCCTAGGCCCTACCCCAAGGAAACATAAGACTCTGATGACACCCTATGGAAGGCCTCACCATCCAGGGGGAGCAGAGAAGATATGTGACAGATAAGGTTTATTTGGTGGGGGGTGCAGGTAGAGGAGGATGGTGGGAGAAGGGAAATGGGATTTTCATGTAAAACAATCCTGTTCCTAATTCAAATAAAAAAGGTGATAAAAAAGAAATCAGCCCTTTGCTAGATATGGGGATGGTTATGATCTTTTCCCATTGTGGGATGCTGTCTTGTCTGGTTGACTATGTTGTCTTGCCTTAGAAAATCCAATAATCCTTAATTTTAGGAGGCCGCATTACTAATTGTTGATCTGAGTGTCTGTGTTACTTATATATCAGTAAGTGTTCTGCTTAATAACTACAGGCTCTAACCTAGGTTGCTGAGACAGAGACAGAGAGAAAGAGACATTGACAATGAGAGACAGAAAGATACAGAATATGATAGAGAGATAGAGACAAAGAGAGACAGACAGACCAAGGCTCAGCTCAGGCAGAGACTAGTCCAAACCAGGTAAAGCTGCACAGGCTTCACAAACAAAGACAAAGAGAAAGAGACACTGAGAGACAATGTGATATAGAGACAAAGAGACAGAGAGATATACAGACAGACCAACGCACATTATAGGCCAAGAGTAGTACTGGAGTATCACATGGAGACAGAGACAGAGACCAAGACTGAGCGTCGGGGTAGGCCCAGTGCAGAGCAGGTAGAGTTGCAAGCTCCCAACCAGGCTGTAGAGACAGTGACAGTGAGAGAAAGACACACAGAGACAGAAACATTGAGAGATAGACAGAGAATGAGAGAGACTGTCAGACAGGCCAAGGCTCTGTGTAGGCTGAAACTGGTGAAGACCAGGTACACCTCTGCAGGCGCCCTCCCTGTCCTTGTATATAGCACCATAGTTTTTGAAAGAGAGAGAGAAAATTTGACCTGAGTCATTGATGAGAAGAGGAGACAGACTTGATAGCCACAGGCCACAGGCATATCTGCCAACAAGGCAAGCTGAGACCTATCCAGAACAGACCATGTACAGCTGCAGGATCCCAATTAGGTTGTAGAGACAGAGACAGAGACATAGAAGGAGAGCATGAGAGAGAGTGAGAGACAGACCAACAGACAGACACAAAGACATACACACACACACACACACACCCACACACACACACACACACACACCAGAGCAGATACAGCTTCAGACTCTAACACAGGCAGCAGAGACAGAGGCAGACAGAGAGGAAGTGACAGAGAAGGACAGAGATACAGACTGAGACAGAGACAGAGAATGAGAGAGTCAGATAGACCAAGGCTCAGTTCAGGCAGAGAAAATTCCAGACCAGAAACAGCTTCAAGTTTTCACCAAGGTTGTGGGGACAAAGACAGTGAGACTGAGAGACAGTGAGAGGAAATGAGATATACACTGAGATAGCAAAACAGAGACAGAGACATAGAAGGACAGACCAAGGCTCAGTGAAGTAAGCAGGCCCAGTGCAGAGAAGGTAGTTTTGCAGGCTCCACCTCAGGCTTCAGAGACAGTGGCAGTGAAAGACAGAGACACCAAGTGACAGAGACTGTGAGATATCAAGAGTGAGAGAGACAGAAAGACAGACAGACAGACAGACAGACAGACAGACAAAAGCTCGATGTAGGCTGAGACTGCTGCAGACCAGGTACAAATCTTTATGATCCCAAACTACTCATGGAGGATGCCTCTCTACTTAACGAACTCAGAGGTCATCTCATGCAACCAAGTTGCTGAAGTGCAATGATCCCTCAGTCTAGTCTAATAAATAGAATGTAAACCCCGCTTGAGGAAGTTAACCATGGAAAACTCAACTTGCTTTGGCAATTGTGTGTCTTTTCATTTTCTAAGTCCATTGTTGTACTTCTTAGGGAAGATGACATTAAACCACAAATGTCTTTGAACAGTTTTTCCATGGAACAGTAACCAGAAGGATCCCGTAAACATGAGATGAATTTCCCATGGGCAAGGCCGAGTGTGACTCGGCATAGACAATATCAGAACTCAGAGTCAGCCTGAACACAAAGCCAGGAGTTGAACACAATATGCCCGAACAGTGTATGGCACACAAGGTCCCGAAAAGCAGTGGAATTAAGCACTTAAGGCTTAAAGCAGAAATACACCCATAACTCAGCACTTGCAGTGGTGGACCTCATCCTTATGAAACATACCTACCCTAAAAGGCTATCTCACCATTTTGTCTGTCTGAGAAAAGGATCTCCTCAGTGCCCCAGTCACCGAAATATTGGTGGGAAGGGAGCTCACAGAGAGATTCTCCATGATGTTCAAGGCTCCAGTATTAGTCTTTTGTTTACATGGAAGGAGAAGCTCGATATGGAGATGGAACCCTGAGCAACAGAACACAAATCATGGAGAGTCCATGAACCATAGACTTAGTGACAGGTTGGGAGAGGGAAAGTGGGGGAGAAAGGAGATGGAGAGTGGGGGAGACATAGGAAGAGACAAAAAGGGTAACAGCAAGACAAGAGAGCCAAGAGCAGAGAGGAAGGGGAAGGTGAGAGAGAGAGAGAGAGAGAGAGAGAGAGAGAGAGAGCATGAGTTAGCCAGGGTCTATATAGTAAAGGGGTCCTTTACACATGCCTGCAGACTTACTGGCCAAGGAACACTGCCTGGGATGACCAGAGTAACTCCTGAGTGCATCCTTCCATGTGACACGGGCAGGCCAGCCTGATGCTTGGACCTTTCAAACCCAACTCCACTGATTATAAAAAGGTGGGGTGTTAGACTTGGCAGATTAGGGGATAACAACCTAGACTTCTGGACCCTGTATCCGGCTGATGTGGGGGGCATTGACCATGAATGGGGATGAACATCTTTGTGGGTAACCATCATTGGTTCGGCCAGATATGGCAGTATTTGCTGGCTCTGCCCCAGTCCAGGCTGTGTGACAATCTTTGGGTCTTAGAACTGGCAAGATTTCAACAGTGTAGAATGAATAGGTTAAGTTTAGAAACCAATTTTTCTTCTGTCCTGGAATTGGAGGGGAGTATGGTAAGTGGATGTGGGTCATTTCAGAGTGTTCATGCGATGAGGATGAGAATAGGGAGACAGGACCATGCAATAGCTGAATGCTATTTATCTGTAGTGAATCTTTGAACTGTTTGAATGGCTCCCTTGAATTTAAAAGAATCCTTTGGGTTTGTGAAAAACATAAACTTTAGACACATTAGAGGCCTAATTATGGTAGAAGCAACTTGGCTGTAAGCAACCATGTATTTTGAAAGTGGTGGATATCTTCAAGCCAACAGAATGCACCTGAATTTAGTCAATGTGCAGTGGGTTAGCATGTGGTTGGGTACCATGTGGGAATCAGATATGTAACTAACAGGAAATTTATCGACTCCTGGGGAGACTGTGAATATTAGCAGGATGAGAAAGAGAGAAATCGGGGATATGCTACATCCTCTATGGAAGACCAAACTTACGATCACCAGTACTGATATCAGTTCCACGTGAAAGCTGCCATAGTTCCCAGGCAGTCATCTTACATAGCATCAGAAATTTTGAGAGAGAAGGAAAAATGTTGACCCCAGTCAATGATAAGAAAAGGAAAGAGACTCGCTAAACAGTGTTCACAAGCACAGCTGCCCACAAGGCAGGCTGAGACCTACCAGACGAGAGCAGGTACAGCTGCAGGATCCAGTCCCGGTTACACAGACAGAGACAGAGACAGAAACAGAGACAGAGACAGAGACAGAGAGACAGTGTCAGTGAAATACATGGAGTTACAGATTGAGAAGAGAGGCAGAGACAGAGTGAGTCAGACTGACCAAGCCTTAGTTCAGGCGCAGATATGTCCAGACCAGGTACAGGTGCAGGTTTTCACATAGGCTGCAGACTCAAAGACAGATAGACTGAGAGACAGTGAGAGACAATTGTATATAGGCAGAAACACAGACACAGAGACAGAGACAGACACAATCAGACCCTGCCTCGGGGTAGGCTGAGATAAGTGCAAACCATGTACAACTCTGCAGGCTCCCACCCCACTCATGAATGGTGCCTTCTCTGCCTAATGAACTCTATCCCACTGCTGATATCATCTCATGTTGCTGAAGTCCAATGATCACTCTGTCTAGTCTAATAAATGTAATGTAAGCCCTGCTTGAGGAAGTTAACCATGTTAAACTAACGTTTAGTTGGGTAATGCGTGTCTTCATTTTCTAATTCCATTGTTGTCCTTCTTAGGAAAGATCATATTCATCCACAGAAAGTCTTTGAATAGTTATTCCACAAGAACTATAAACAGAATAATCCCATAATCATAAGTTGCATTTCCCATGGACAAGGCCGATGGTGCCTCAGTAAGGAAGAACTCAGTAATCAGAGTCAGCCTGAACTGGTGGCCAAGGGCAGAATAAAAAAAATGTCCATTGGACATGAGGTCCAGAGAAACTGTAGGAAGAAATGGCTGAAGGTACAAAACAGAAACCACTCTAGTGACACAGCTTGTGTATTGGTGGACCTCATCCTTGTGAAACATTCATATGTGGAGTGTTGTGTCTCCAGTTGGTCTGTCTGAGAAATAGATATCCTGGGTCTCCCACTCACCCCAGAATGGGTGGGAAGAAAACTCACAGAGAGAAACCTGGTGTTTTGAGACAAAGTATATCACTGGACTAGAGCTTTGAGGGCTTATAGCCTAACCCCACTACCATTGCCTTTCGATGGTTTCTCTTTGTGGTTGAGATGTTATCCTTCAAGACTTTCCCCTGCCATAATGGACTCTCTTCCCTGTGAAAAACCCCTTCATAGAGTTCCTCTTGATCTGCAGTTCCCACCTTTGCCTTTAATATGAAAAAGTTTTATAAGAAAATTATCCTTTAGAAATTTAAACCTAATGTTCTATGCTATTGTATAGTCTGAATGAAGGATATTCATTATTTTCATTCTAGTGGATAACTATTTTACATGCCCACATATATATGTACACAAACATATATACATATATAACAAAAAAGTAACAGAGTTGCATTGAGGAATCTAACTTTAAGATCAACAAATACTCAATTAATGCAGTCAGCATAAGGTGACTCTCCATACTTACTATACATTAGTATCATCTGGAGAGCATTTCCAATGTACTTATTTTCCCCCAGATTTATCACCAGAGATTCTTCTTTAATTGGGCCAGGGGAAGAACCAATTATTTTAATGAAAGATCCTCAAGTGATTCCTGCCGTCTGTTTAAGTAACATTGCTGTAAAGAGATAAAATAGCTTAAAGGCTTCAGGATCAAATAATGTAACTTTCAGAGGAGGTGAAAGAGTGGTTATATAAGGAGGTCTTTGGAGAAAACATGCCTTTGAACCCTTTTCTGATCATTCATTTTAAATTCCATTCCTCATTTTACCCTCTAATTTTTGTATTTTTTGTTCTGTTTCTATCCATCCAATTTTCTATCTAGAGTATAGATACCATAGGAATAAATTTCATTTAAGTTAGATCCTCAAATGTCAATACACATAGGAATCATCTAGGATCTTGTTGAAATGGAGATTCTGACTTTGTAAAGTACACTTGTTTAATTTATATGTACTTTCCCATGGTATATGGATCTCATCTTGGGAAGCAAAGCTACCTTAATGTTCAATTTATTATTTTTGTTTATTTGTCTGCATATTGTGAATCAATGACAATATTAAGAGGTTCTGTAAAATCCATAAGCACCATGAGAATTACATATAATTCTGCCTTCTGTACAGAATTATATGGACTTTGAACTACTTTACTTACCTCACTTGCTTTATAACGTGACTTACCTGATTTGTTGGCATCAGTGTAAAAGGTAAGAACTCCAGAAATGGGAGTTTGTCTTACAATATGTGTAAGAATCCAGACTGTCTTTTTTATTAATTTAATTCTGTCAGTTTTGAGATAGTTGTTGCTAATCTTTCCCAAAAAGTCAGTAAGAGCTTTACTCCCTTTATTCCCCAAGGAGGATGAGGCCTTCCATGGGGATCTTAAAATCTAACCTACCATGCAGGGCAGGGCCTAGGCCCTCCCCCATGTGTCTAGGCTGTGAGAGAAGCTCTCCATATGGAATGGGCTTCCAAAGTCCATTCACACTACAGGGATAAAGGTGATCTACTCCCTGAAGCCCCATATATTGCCAAGACCTCCTCACTGACACCTGTGTTCAGAGGGTGTGGATTACTCCCATGCTGGTCTCCCAGCCATAAGTCTGGGGGCAATGAGCTCCCTCTTGTTCAGGTCAGCTGTTGCTGTGGGTTTCATCAGCCTGGTCTTGACCCCTTTGCTTATTACTCCTCCCTCTCTGCATCTGGGTTCTCTGAGTTCAGTTCAGTGTTTAGCTGTGGGTGTCTATTTCTGTTTCCATCAGCTACTGGATGAAAGCTCTAGGATGGCATTTAAGGTAGTCATCAATCTCATTATTGGGGAAGGACATTTAAGGTAGCCACTCCAACTGGGAGAATGACTGCAAATCTGATGTCAGGCTTCTAGAGACAATACTGCAAAAGAATGCATTTTTCTTGTTTGGGATAACATTTTTGGTTATTTGTTGGGGCAACACTAGGAAATCAATGTAGCATCCAATACAAAGCACATTTATTATGTAAGCATAGGTGTATCTTCACATTACTGGTATGGAAACTGAGCCAATCAGAAGTTGAAATCAATTTTAAAAATGTTCATTTGACTTCAATTTTGTTCTCTTTCCTGTAATCTACACTGCTTGTCTTAGAAAAAATCAATTGTCTTCTGAGTCAGCACCACATATTTAATATACACATGAATCACCAGGTTTATTATTAAATGCACTTGCCCAGTTTTCAGCCAGGAAGGCAGCTGAGATTCTAACATTCTCCTTTTCTAACAATCTCTCAGGTGACTATGAGATTGCTGGTGCACGGACTGCCCTTCAGGTTGTAAGGATATAAAGGAGCACTTAGGAAAGTGTTTATGCAAATGTTCATACAACAAAAAGTTTCAGCTTTGTGAGCCAGGTAGTCTCTGTATGCAAGGAGCTACTCTTCTTTGCCATTAATTATGAGAATTGTCCTAGACAGTGTAAAAATGGACATGGTTCAGTAATGCAAATATTTATATGTACTACATTTTAAATTTCTCATCATTTTCACATCCAGCAAAATACTGCTTTTCATTCAAAATATTTTTTTTAATTAAAACACATTTCAAAAAATGGGGGCTTCAGTGAAGAGTACACTACTAGGTTATCCAGTACCAAATGAACAGGCTTAAAACATGCATATAGGTAGCATTACACAAACTGAAAAGATTATATTTGGGAGTGGTGTGTGGGGGGGTGCTTAAAACAACAATTAATGAAAAAAGGAGCCATGCTATATTGGAGAGTTTGGAGAAAAAAAAAGGATGGCAGAATTACATTATATTTCCCCAAAAAATAAATAATAAAAATATGCATAAGAAAGAATTGGGGCTGAAATCACATTTTAGTTGGTAGAGTGCTTGCCTAGCAAGCATGAAGAATTGGTTTCCATCCCAAGTACCACATAAACTACAAGGAGTGATGCATGAAGTTAATCCTGGTGACAATTGAAGATGAAGTGTTCAAGGACATTTTAGGCTGCATAGCAAAGCCAAGGCTACCCTGGGATATTTGAAACCCTGTTTAAAAAGAGAAAAACAAAAACAAAAGTGTCAGATCATGTTTGGTATGTATGATATAGTTTGCTTAAGCTTAGCAGTATGGTATTTGGGAAACATCCAGTCAGTAGAGAAAATGCTTTGACTAGGAAATAAAAGATATTAATTTCAAATTCTTTGTGCCACAATAGTAAAGGTAATAGAGCTTTAGGGAAAGAAGCCAGACACAGGAAATGAAGCCCAGGATTTAATCAGTCCCTTTGTTAAGTAACACTTGAAGTCACATTAACCAATATACACCATCTTACATATAAAGCATACACACGTAGTACTAGCATGTCCATTCTGAAGTAAAATTTTGACACCAAATGGAAATTAACTCAAAAAGTTACTTGACAAAGCTTTGGATGCAGCTTAGAGATATATGGTTTGCTGAGAACATGAAAAGCCTTGGGTACCATGCTCAAAACTGAAAATGAAAGAAAGAAATAAGTAATACTTCTTGCTGTCAAGTTAATTTTGATTTTTACTTCCTTTCTTTCATTGGTGAGCTACTAAATTGACTCATGAGTCATTTACCCTATATTTATTAAGTGTTCAACACTAACCTGTAATTTTAAAATTTTTCCTTGGCAATATGCAAGAAAAAACAGCAAGGCCACAGGAAAAAAATCTTATTCTGTCAAAGCAGTGGTGATACACACCATTGATCCCAGCATTTGGGAGGCAGAGTCAGGCAGATCTCAGAGAGTTCAAGGACAGCCTGGTCTATAAAGCAAGTTCCAGGACAGCCAGTACTGTTACACAAATACTCTTCAAAAAAAAAAGAAAAGAAAAGAAAGAAAGAAAAAATATTCACATGTTTCTACTACAAATAACAGGAGAAACTTGATTCTAACTACAATGTTGAGTTACTTTTCCAAAGGCATGCCTTCTATCATGTAAAGTGAAGCAGGCACAAGATGCATCTCCAAGTGTGTAAACAATTATTAATTCAAGTGAGTCCAAGAGAGCATTGGTAAATGAGAAACTGTCTGGAGTAAAAATGTTCAAGTGGATTTTGAAGAATAGTATAGTAACTACTGCTCCTATAAAGTGCTTATTGTGTGCTTGGTGTTAGTTCATATTACCCCTTTTAATCTTAATAAAAAGTCACTCCTTTCCCTAGAATTAGAACTATGGTTTTGAGATACCATTAGTTTCTGTATCTAATGTAAAGACATATTATAAATTCAGAAATAATGAATCAGCCAAGTTAGACGGGGCATACCAAAACCCTTAGAATGTATGGTGAAGATTTGCAGATGTGCAGACAAATGGAAACTCAGAATGCCAGAAATGACATGCAAAAAGAAGTAAGATAAAGAGATAGCATGAACAACACAGAGAAAAGAAGGACTGACTGCTTAAATATGTACTGCAAAATATGCACAAAATAGATAAAAGATGGATTCACTATTTCCATAGGCGTTGTCACGTTTTTCTTCCAAATTTGTATGGTCTAAGTTCAAATACCTATAAATGGAACTCAGGGATTTCCTTATTGGCTCTGCTATGGTCTATATCTAATGCTATTCCCCCTAATCAGTTTGTTGGATGAAGATAGTCATGTGTTCCAAATTATATCAGCAAAATTCAACTTTGTGTGTGTTTTAAAGTGGTGTGTGTGTGTGTGTGTGTGTGTGTGTGTGTGTGTGTGTGTGTGTGTGTGTAGAGGTCAGCCACAGGAAGAGGTCAGGTGCCCTGTTCTCTATCACTCTCTACCTTATTACCATGAGAACCTGAAGTTCAGTTAGCACCCAAAATATCCTAGTAATTTTTCTCTGTCCCTGACAGTACTGGCATTCCTGGCTTAAGTCACTTTTTACATGGGTACTAGGATTTAAACTCATGCGTTCCTGCTTGAGTAGCAAGTTTCTTATCAACTGAAACATTTCTTTGTTTGCAGTTTTCTTCTCTACTGAGCCATTTCTTTAGAATCAACAATCTTTAACATTGTAGATGTGAAGACAATGAAAGAAAGCTTTGAAAAAGCTGGTTTGGCAAGAGGCTTAGGGAGCAGAGGAGAAATACAAGGACAGGGAGAGGAAAAGGAGGCAAAAGCAAAAGAAAACTGATAATGGCTAACTTGAAAGAAGGTCTCCCAAGGCCTTGCTAGAGTCTTCTTTTGAATACCATCATCTTGAACTTTGTAATATAGCTCAGATATCTTAATACTTTTTGGTTATTGCATATTAAGTGGACCATGCAGTTAGATTCATTTCAAAATATAAAAGAATTTCCCTAGTAATAAAAAGAAGAATGTGGACAATGATTTTACAGAAGCATATCTTCAATGTACTCTTGGCTTAATACTTTGTTTCATTCACAGCATTAACTTCTCATCTTGCTAAACTCTGAGAAAAATAAACTTGATTTCACAGAATGTTAAAACATTAAATGATAAAAGTATAAGCACTTTGGACTTTTCCCTTTCTGTAGTGTATACCACAAGTATAGATCCTTAGTTAATGCTCATAAGTTTAATGATTTTGAGAAATTGAGACAATTAAGATTCAGCCCTGTTTTGAAGACAACATTTTGTATAACATTCAACTGTATATGTTGAGTTCAGCCAGGTAATTGTTCCTCTTTCCCATGTCATTACCCTCTAGTGAACCAAGGCCCGATTGCTACTTGGTGAGCATTTCTCCAGATTCAAGAAAGATATTTTGTATGTGGTGGTTTTTCTAACAGGCTGTCATTCAATCATACTAATAAAATGGATACTAGTGACAAAAAAATTTCTAAGGTTCAATCTGAAACTGATATTCAGTCATATGAAAATATAATATGGCCTGATGAAAGTTGGGGCCCTTTGTTCCTCTCTGTTCTGCTTCCATTGAAGACAATTTTAAGCATTAGATGGTCTGGGATCTAAAAGAACATTTTGTTCTCAATATTATGAAAATATGAGTAATTAGAGAAATGAGAGGAATTGACCTTTATTAAATAGTTTGCTGCTTCATTTATTCTACAACATAATCTCTGTTAAGGATTACTTTCAACTGCCAAAATACAAATCTGGAAATAAAGGCTTGTGGAGGCTTTAAATTATGTAAGATATTTTAAATTTCTGCTTTGTAACACTAAGAGCTTATTCTGTGACTATATTCAAATTAAGTTATTGTCTTCTTTGAAGCTAGTTGCAAGAACCATCAATTACAATAATTTGAGGATTCAGACTACTACCATGTGCAAACTATCTCTTTCCTTGTGATTACAGTTTTGAGTGTTGACTTAGCTCAGCTAAGAACTTGTTCATTTCACTACAGGACAGTGATTTTTGGTTCTTAAAATAGAATATGAGGAAAACAGTACCATGAGACAGCATATGGATGTACAGATATCCCACAAGACTAGTGAGCACAAAAGAAACCAACAGAAATCCAGGCACAATTCTGCCCAATAGGATGGTTTTACATCTCTCACAGGAAATATCTCTCTGCATTACGCTCAAGGACACTCAAAAACACCGTTTCCCTTGGGCTAAGTTCAAGAGTTCGAGACCTCGCTGGTGAAACACAGTTCAAACACAGTTCAAAAACACAGGAAGGGTGCCTTTTATTGATTCATAAATAGTAAATAACTACTTCCAAAGACACATCTTAATGTCAAGGAAAAAAGCAATTATTATTTTTTTCTTTTTTTTCCAACTTTTTATTTGAATTAGAAACAGGATTGTTTTACATGACAATCACATTTCCCTTCTCCCACCCATCCTCCCCTACCCGCCCCCCCCAACTAAAAACTTATCTGTCACATATTTTTTTCTGCTTCCCCTGAATGGTGAGGCTTTCCATAGGATGTCACCAGAGTCTTTCATTTCCTTTAGAGTAGGGCCTAGGCCCACCGCTGTGTGTCTTGACTCAGGGAGTATTCCTCTATGTGGACTGGGCTCCCGAAGTCCACACCTATGCTAGGGATAAATACTGGGATTCTACAGGAGGTCCCATAGATTTCTGAGGTTTCCAGACAGAAACCCATGTTCCTTGGGTCTGGATCAGTCCCATGCTGGTATTCCAGCTATCATACTTGGGAGCAAGTGTTCCCGGATGTTCAGATCAGCTGTTTCTGTGTGTTTCACCAGCGAGGTCTCGAACTCTGTGCTCTTCACTGGTCTTTCTCTGCATCTGAGTTCCCTTTCAGATCAGTGATTATTTATGGGTGTCTGCTTCTACTTCCACCAGCTGATGGATGAAGGCATATAAGTCAGTCATCAATCTCATAATCACGGGAGGGCATTTAAGGTAGCCTCTCCTCCATTGCTGAGATAGTTAACTGGTGTCCTCTTTGTAGATCTCCAGACATTTCCCTAGTGACTGGTTTCTCTGTAAAACAAAAATATCTCCCTCTATTATGATATCTCCATTCTTGTTATCATGTATTCTTCCCCTGACTCATATTTTCTGCTCCCTCACATACTCGGCATTCCTATTCCTCTCCCCTTCTGATTCTCCTTGCTCCCTCCCCCCACTTTCCGTGCTCCCAATTTGCTCAGCAGATCTTGAACCTCTCCCCTGCTCAAGGGGACCATGTATGTCTCTCTTAGGTACCTCCATGTTTATTAGCTTATTTGGCAGTGTGGATTTTAGGCTGGTAAACCCATGTTCCTTGGGTCTGGATCAGTCCCATGCTAGTATTCCAGCTATCATGCTGGGGAGCAAGTGTTCCCAGATGTTCAGGTCAGCTGTTTCTGTGGGTTTCACCAGCGAGGTCTTGACCTCTGTGCTCTTCACTGGTCTTTCTCTGCATCTGAGTTCCCTTTCAGATCAGTGATTATTTATGGGTGTCTGCTTCTACTTCCACCAGCTGATGGATGAAGGCATATAAGTCAGTCATCAATCTCATAATCACGGGAGGGCATTTAAGGTAGCCTCTCCTCCGTTGCTGAAATAGTTAACTGGTGTCCTCTTTGTAGATCTCTAGACTTAAATGTATGTCTAAAATCTGCATATGAGTGAGTACATTCCATGTTCGTCCATTTGCAATTGGGTTACCTCGCTCAGAATGGTTTCTTCGACATCCATCCATTTTCCTGCAAATTTCAAGATTCCATTGTTTTTTTCCGATAAGTAGTATTCCGTTGTGTAATTGTACCACATTTTCTCTATCCATACTTTGGTTGAGGGACATCTAGGCTGCTTCCAGTTTCTGGCTATTATAAATAGTGCTGCTATGAACATTGTTGAACATATGTCCTTGATGTATGAGTGTGCTTCATTTGGGTATATGCCTAAGAGTGGAATTTCTTGAATGGGGGTACCTTTGTGTATATCATGTCCCTAAATCGTGTTTCAAAATTTAAATGCTCCTTTGGGAAACACAGAATTGCATATTTGCATATTCAGCTAGTCAAAATCTCTGGAAAACGGAGAGCAGGGTCAAAATTATTTCTCCTCCCTTGCCACTTCTTCAGGAGAGAGTCAACATGTACCTGGATTACAAAGAGGCAGGGGTGTAGAAAAATTATCTCAGACCTCTCTCTGAAGCTCTACAAAAATACCTCAATCATGACTATATAGCATATCATGAATCTGGAGATTTCAATTAATTGGTATTTTGAGGAAGTAAAAGTATTATTTAAAACTCAGTTCTCAATGGGATGCTGGATTGTTATTGACTAAGAAATTCAATCAAAAAAGAGAGAGAAAGAGAGGAATAAAAATAATAAATAAATAATAGAGACAGAACAAGATATATTAATTTTCACCCACATTCTACCTTACTAGAGTGAGTTATTAGCTCGAGTCTGGAACTTATATTTTTCTAGGGCTTGTATTACTTCCTTAGTTAGAAGAGTGTCTCATTATTATTATGTATGCTGAATACTTTTTATCTTTCTGGATTTTGGAATTCTAGCAGATTTCAGGAAGAGAATACTTAGGTACCTAAAATAACTGAAATCGTGAAATTTGAATCAATAATTAACTTCTCTAATGAATATCGTTCATATATGTTTTTACAATTTCATTTAAGAATTGAATGCCTATTTCTCACACAACTGGGAGAGCACTTTTGAAATATTATGTCAAATACAAAAATTTTCCCACTGTACATTATTTCCTCCATTGATTTTACTTTAAAAAAAAAACACAGGAACTGAGAGAAACATACAGAAAAGGCTTTTATGTGATGACTTAAACAATAAGCAGATCAAACCAAAGAGTATGATAACTTGAATTCTAATTTTCTCCACAAAGGTTTTTTGAGATAATTTATTAAAATAATACACTTCAAATATGAATATTATGACATCATATAAGAGTATGCATATGGAAATAGAGTAAAAGAAAGAAAATAATACAACAAAACATTAAATATTGATTATCCAGATGAAGTGATAGAATTACATTACCTATATTTTTATTTTCTTTTTGATCTATATTTCCAATACTTTCTAAAATAAGAACATACTGTTTTATAGTGGATATTTTTAAAGACTATATAAAACTGAATGCTCAAACATAATTAGCAATAGATAAATCAGTCAAAGTACATAAAAATATAGGAAGACATTCTGAGGTATAAATTAAAACATATATAAAGATGTAAAATCCTTTAGAAGAGTTAACATTCATGCTGTTTATGATACTCTAAATTTCCTGATAGTAAAGACAAATGATTATAGTTAGAATAGTAAAGCATCTGTATCACATCATAACAAAGAGGGATGAGGAAGACATGATAGGGCAGAGAGGTTGAGTTGGGGGAAGAACAGATGAGAGCAAGATAAGAATAATATAATAGAGGGAGACATTGCAGGTTTAAAGACAATTCAGGCATTAGGGAAATTCCTGAGCAGCTGTAAAGATGACACAAACTAACAATCTAAGCAACAGAAGAGAGGCTACCTTAAATGCCCTCCCATGATAATGAGAGTGATGACTAATTCATATTGCATAGTATTGTCTTCATCTAGCAGCTGCTGGAAGTAGAAGCAGACACACTTAGCTAAACCTTGAAATGAACTTAAAGCCAGTTGCATTAAAGGAGGACTGATGAGCAAAGTGGTCCATACCAGGCTGGTGAAACCCACAGAAACAGCTGACCTGAATAAGGGAGAGCTCTTGGTGCAGACTGATAGCTGGGAAACTAGTATGTGACTGATCCAGACCACCTGAATGTGGGTGTCATTGAGGAGACCTTGGAAATTTATGGGGCCCCTTGTAGTGGATCAGTATTTATCCCTAGCATAGGAATGGACTTTGGGAGCCTATCCCACATGGAGGGATACCCTCTAAACCAAGACACAAGTGGGATGGCTTATGTAATATAACAAAGAATATGACAGACTATAAAGACCCCTTATGGAAGGACTTACACCCCTGGGGAGAAGAAAAGTTTGGGATAAGTAGTGTGTTAGTTGGGGGGCACAGGGGAGGAGGCCAGGGAGAGGGACCTGGGATTGACATGTAAAATAATTTTCTTTCTAATAAAAAGAAAAAAAACAAATTGGTACAACCTTAGCCAAAAACAAACAACAATACAGAATAAAACATTCACTCACCACCAACAAGAGTGAAAAATTAACAGTGTTGTTCTTTGGAAATCTTGCAGTCAGGACAGAGGGGTTTCTGAGTTAACATATGTTTCTCCTTCCATTTTGCTTCTTGGTTGAATTTAGTTCTTCACCACTGTTGGCCTGAAAAACAGACACATCTGAATGTGTTAAGACCAACCACATAATCTCCCTATATAAAAAAAGCAAACAAATCAGAGCTGTCAGTGTTCTTGCAGAGGACTCAGATTTGATTCCTAAAACCTACATAGTGCCACAGAAACAGCTGAAACTTTATTTCTGTGGCTTTGGGGATCTGATACCCTCTTCTGACCTCCATGTACACAAGGCATGCACATGGAACACATGTAGAAATTAAGATAAAACTATCAAACTTTTAAAATGGGTTTTCTAAAAATCCAAAAGATTGATAATGAAATCTATATCAAATATAGTATATGACATTATATAGAAAGTATTATAGCAACATTAATCATAACAGGAAAGGTAGAAGGCCCATAAAGTCCATTAACATATAGATGAATGGATGGAGAAAACAAGAATATTGACATGTTTATGAAATATACTATTCAATACACAAAGGAAAAAATAATAATGATTCCTGCGAGGTGAATAAACTTTGAAAGTATTCTAAACCAAGGAAGGCAAACACAAAAGGCAGCAGTTCAAATAATCTCAAATGTGGAAAACAGGCAATAAAATATAGATAGAGTGCTAATTAACCTCAGGCAGATGCTTTAATTTGACTACTGAATAACCCAAAGTCCTATGTGCTAAATATTGGTATTTAGTATAGGGCTTTATTAAGACAGTAAGACATCTAGGAGTTAGGGAATTACAGGAGACCCTTAAGTCCCCTAAAGGGATTATAGGACATTACCAATCTCCTCTCTGCTCTTGTTCAAGATGCGAGCCTTTTGCCTATGCATGTATTTTTGCCAGGATAGGACACCATTTACCACTTTTGTGTCTAAAAATATGTGCTAAGTTACCATTTCTCTGAGTATTTTTGCCTTTGATATTATGTGTTAATTATGTGAAGCTGACTAATATACTAGCTAATAGAAAAAGAGAAAATTGACATTTTTAATTAAGGTCATTTAAACCATTACAAATGTACTGAATTACAATGACGTATACACATATAAACATTGCATTAAATGTTCCATAAACCATACATCAGCAGCAAAGAAAATGTTTTAAATCTTCAAAAAAAGAAGTTTCAGAATAGATATTCTGCTTGGCACATAACACTAAGGGTACAGAACAAAGAAAGGATATTGAAAGCTGAAAGGGAAAAGAGCAAGTAATATATAAAGATAGAACTATTATAATTAATGCCAACTTCTCAATGGAAACATTATCTTCTGGAAAGGCCAGAGTCTGGAAAGATGTCCTGAAGATTCTAAGAGACCACAGATGCCACGTCAGAATACTATACCAGCAAAACATTCATTCACAATAGAGGGAGAAAATAAGATATTCCATGGTAAAACCAAATATTTAAGCAATATCTTTCTACAAATCCAGCCCTACAGAAGGTGCTAGAGGGAAAATTCTAACACAAAGAGGTTAACATCACCCAGGAAAACCTAAAAGTTAAATAAACCAAGATCAGCAAATCAAAAGATCAGAAACACACACAGACACACACACACACACACACACACACACACACACATAATCATGCAGGCACACACACATGAACACACCCCAACAACAATATAAAAGGGCTTAAAAATCATGGGACACTGATATATCTCAACATCAATGTTTTCAATTTCCCAATAAAAAAGCCCCAAACTAACACAATGTATGTGAAAACAGGATTAACTGCATCTAAGACACATACCTCAATATAAGGGTAGACATTATCTCAGATTAACAGAATGGAAAAGGTATTCCAAGCAAATAGAACTAAGAAGCAAGTTGGTGAAGCCATTTTCATATCTGAAAAAATAGACTTTAAACCAAAACTAAGCAGAAGAAACAGGGAAGAGCACTACATACTCGACAAAGAAAAATCCATAAGAGGACATTATAAGCCTTGACACTTATGTGTCAAACACAGGGTTATCCAAGTACATAAAACAAGCAAACAAACAAAAGAAAAAAGAAACACCACTACAGTTTGAAACACTTATTTATCCTAATACATTAATAGAAACTTTAATCCCCCCTCACAAATAGACACATTATCCAGACAAAAACTAAACAGAGAAATATTGCACCTAACTGATATTAAAAACCAAATGGACCTAATATATATATATATATATATATATATATATATATATATATTGTACATTTCACCCCAATACAAATATATACATATATATTCATACATGCATACATGCTTACACACATACACACTTCTCAGCAACACATGGAACGTTCTCCAAAACTGACTACATACTAAGACACAAAGCAAGTCACACAGATATAAGAAAACTGAAGTAACACCATGTGTCCTAGCTGACCACCATGAAGAAACAAAACAAAATTGAATAACTATAATAATAGAATCAACAGAATGCTTGCAAACTCATGGAAACTGAATAACTCTCTGCTGAATAAGGAAAATGTGTCAAGAAAGAAATTCAGGATGTTCTAGAATTGAATGAAAATAAATACATCAAACCCAAGTTTATTGGACACAATAAAGGTGGTTCTAAGAGGCAAGTTCAAAGCACTAAGTGCCAATATAAAAATTGGAGCAATCTTACACAAGTAATGTAACATCACACTGAACATTTTAGAACAAAAGAAAAAAAAGAGGACTAGTGTTGACATAACCCCAGCCCCGGGTCTTGCCGCTATTTCACCCCAAATAAATATACAGAGGCTTATATTAATTATAAACTGTTTGGCTGATGGCTCAGGCTACTTGTTGGCCACCTCTTTCTGATTAATTAACCCATTTGCATTAATCTGTGTATCTCCAAGTAGTCTTGGCTTACTGGTGATGTCCAGGTTTCTTGCTATCTTGGTAGCTACATGGTGTCTCCCTGACTCTGTCTACTACCTTTGTCTATCCCTGTTTTTATTTGCCACCTGGCTAAATCCTGCCTGTCCATTGGCCAAAACATCTTTATCCATCAATCAATAATAGAAACATATATTCCTAGCACACAGAAGGACATCCCCCATCAGAATAGAGGGCAAGAAATAATCAAACAAGGCTAAAATCAATAACATAGAAGCAGCAAGAACAAAAGTTTATAAAGAATCAAACAAACAAACAGCATGGTTTCTCTGAGAAAATCAGTAAGAATGTAAAAAATTTATCCAAATTAAGCACACAGAGAGAGAAGAGTTGGGGAATAGTCTTGAAGCCATTGGCACATGAAAAGACTTTCTGAACAGAATACAATTAGCATAGGCACTAAGGTAAAATATTTACAAAAGGTAACTGAAAATGAAAACCTTCTGTATAGCAAAGGACACTGTCATTCAAACAAAGTGTCAGCTTACAGAATTGGAAAACATTTATTACTAACTACACATCTGATTGAGGGCTAATATCAAAAATATATGAAGAACTCAAAAAAAACCTAGATAAAAAGCAAATAACACAATTAAAATGGGGTACAGAACTTAACAGAGAATTATGAAAAGAGGAAACTAAACTTAAATGGCTGAGATACAATTACAGAAATTTTAACATCCTTAACCATTGGGGAAATACAAAGCACAACTTTGGTGTTTCATCTTATACCTGTGAGAAATGCTAAATTCAATAAAACAAGTGACAGCTCATGCTGATGAGGATATGGAGCAAGGGGTACAGCCATCCATTGATGATGAGAGTGCAAACATTAATAGCCAGTATGAAGATCAATGGAGAGGTTCTTTGGAGGATCGGAATCTAGCTCAAGATCTAGGTATACCATTCTTGGGTATGTATGCAATGGATATTTTATCCTACCAGAGAGACACTTACTCAACATTATTCTTTGCAGCTCTATTAATAATACCCAGAAATTGGAAACAATCTAGGTGTCCCACCACAGAATAATGGATAAATATATTTTGATACATTGACACCATGCAGTATTACTCAGCCATTAAGGAAAATGAAACCATGAAATTCACAGATAACTGGATAGAATTAAAAAAGTCATGTTGCTCCCTTCTTTCTCTCCCTCTCTCTATCTGTTCCGTTCTCTCCCTCTACCCCCTCTTTCCTTTTTCCTCTGTCCTGCATCTCCTGTCCCCAGAGGCTGATCTCCCCCTCTACTTTCCCATTTTATGATTCATTTCCCTAAAACAAAAAAATAAATAAATAGATAGATAGATAGATAAAGCCATCCAGAGTGAGGTAACCCAGAAATATAAATGTTGTATATATTTGCTTATGAATGGACAATAGATGTTAAGTCAATGACAACCAAGATACCATCTGCAAAATCACAAATATAAGTTATAGAGTAAGTTTCTAATAGGGGACAGATGTTAGGATTGGGAAATAGAATAGATAGTTGTGGATGAAGGGGAGGGAGGATAGAATGAGAAAATCAGGTGGAGAGTGAGAGAAATAGGGGGATGATGGAAGGAATATGAAGAGTGATAGCTAAAATTAAGGGCCATTTGAAAGCTAGTATAGAAATCTAATAGAGTAAATGCTTACTAATATGTATGAAGGAAATCTAAATTAAATTGCCAAACGATGTGGGAGATTGAGCACCGAATGGACAACCCTTGTCACCAAAGGAGGCTTCCAGTACTAGAAATGGGTATATCTAATTGCTTTGTTGGCCAAAACGTTCCCATGGTTACATGTAAGCAACCCAGGCTGTTGACAATAATAAAGTTTGCTCCCCACCAACTGGTGGCAAGGCCACAGTGCTAAAGACAACACATATACAAGTCATTACACATGGAGAACCTGAGCTCGTGCCAACAAAGAGACTTCAATCCTATGTTCTTTTGTAACAGAAAGTGCGCTGCATGCCACCAAAGGAGAAACATAAACAACACCAAGCCACAAATCCTTTATCTTCAATGTTGTCCTGCCTTGACCATATGGTACTGCAATGGTGGCACAAAGCTTGTTTGAGTAACAAAACAATATCTGAATTAAATGAAGACTCACTCCACAAGATGACATCCATATCTGATACTGCTTGGCTGGACAGGAACCTGAAACTATATAGCTCATGGACCTATGGCAAAACCAAATACTACTTTTCAAAAACAAGCAAATATTAAAAATAAGTAAATAAAAAAGAATGTACCTGTGGCTGCTCTTGGCCACGACTAAGTCCGAGTATTGGGCAAAAGCCTGGTGTTTTGGATGAAGACTCCTGGTCCTTTTCTGTGAGACTGTCTCTCACTTTTATTGTGGAGCAGCCTTAAATAGAAACTTACAAAAACCCCAGGTCAAAGGGTTCACAACAGGATATTGATTCCAGTGGGGTGAGGTCAGGAAAACAGGAGGTACCTGTGTTTATGCTGGAAAACAACTCTTGCAGACCCCATGGGGGCTGGGTTCCAACATATACCAATACAATATCTCCTTAAGATATTCTGCTATCCTCATAGATCATTACCTTACTCAGACATTATCAGAGAAGCTTCCATTTGCAGCAGATGGGAATAAATACAGAGGCTCACTGCCAGCCAATATGCAGAGTGAGAGACCTTGGGGCACTCAGGTGTAAATAAGAAGTCTACATAAAATCCCTTCCCAAGGCTCATGAGCCCTGTCAAAAGGGAGGTGGAAAAGGTGTCCTTTCCATAAGTATCAAGGCTTCAATTTCAGTGATTTTTATGGCCTTAGTAAGTGTACAAAAGTGTGGGTCTCTGTTTCTTGTGCTTTCTCTTGGGCTCATTTCCTTCTGTTTGTTTTGTCCAATTTCAATGCCTTAGGTATTTTATCTTATTTCATTTTATTATTAATATATAAAAGCTAATTATTTATACGTGCTTTATAGAAATCATATAGTATTGAAAGACCCTCGGACCGAGGAGTCTCCACAAATCGGACGGTCCCCCCAAAAACACTCAATGTCCAGTCCAGCTGATGCAAAAACAAGAGGTAATTTTATTGTGGGACGTTTGCGCAAACGGGCCTCCCAGTCCAACAGACAAAGGAAAAGCCTTGTTCCTCTAAAGCAGGCTTCTTTTATAGGAGAAAAACCATAGGCTTTTAGGGGTTTGGGTATGTGACCAGAGTCACAGATCCTTTGGAGATCTCTTATCTTTGGGGCTGGATGGTTTCCTGACTCAGTGGGATAGTCTGTTCTTATCTTCATGACCCTAGGGCAGGGTGGCCCTCTAGGAATTCTTGGTATTTAGTTAGGTTGTCTTGTGGCCTTGTAAGGGAGTTATTGCTGCCAGCTAGGAAATTCCAGGGGCTTAGGTCATTGTGACCTTGGTTAGGTTTCTAAGTCAGGTCTCCCTGTTCTTAGGGTAAGAGGTTTGTTTTTCTTCTAAGTCTCCTTATTTTATTTCTTTGTTAATACTTAAGTCCTTCAGTATAAAGCATGCAAGTTAATGTATTATTTACATAATATATATTATGATATCACATATTTTTATGTATGTACTCTTGCCCTTGGAAAGACATTGAAGTTATATCTAACGTGTTTTTAAAATAACTATTTCTCCTAAATTATTGTGGCCCAGTTTTCCACATTCTGTCAGTATGCTTTTATGACTTAAAGCGAGAAACTGCCATAAGCAATTTACATGATTTGCTTGTAAAACTTTCCAGTGAAATTAATTATTAAAACACTATTCTCTCCAAAAAAGAAGACGAAACTTCAGAATCTACTACTAGATTCTTGTCCTTTGACCTTAGGCAACAGAGACCAATGTAAAAGCTGGCTGCTACTAGCATTACTAAGATAGAAGAAGTATGAACAAACGACTGTTAAACTGAGGGTATATCTCAGTAATAAAGTACCTGCTTAGCATGTAAATTACTGAATTAAATACCAAGTTTTCAAAAGAACAAAAAAGGAAAAATAAATATCCAAAATAGAAACTGCTTTATTGCATAGTCTGTAGTTTAAGAGATTCATGTGGCTCTACCAGTATTTTAGATCTCAGGAACTGGGGACTTTACTTTGTGTTTTTTACAAACTATAAGAGAAAAAAAGTCAAACAATAGCCCCTAGCTATTTTCCTAGACATTGTTCTCTTAAACACCAGCAAAACAATATATGGGGTAGAATGTGTTCCCTGCTTTTGAAACTAACTTCTTATATCTGCACATGATTCTTTCTCCTCCCCATTTAATTGTCTACCTCAGTGCTTGAAGTTCATTTGTAGGTGGGGATACAGAGCTCTTCCTGTGAATCCAGGATAATCAACCTTTAATCTTTCCGCAGAGAACCTGGTCCTCACTACTGAGGAGAGAATTGGTTTTCTTAAGGAGAACATGGGTCACATTCAGAGCCATTCATTGTAGGGAAGAGATCTTGAGCCCCACCAAATGACTCTGTTAGATTTGTACTTCTTTAAGAAACTCCTTGCTCCTGAATATTGTAGATGAGAAACTCCAGAATTTTTAAGAGGCACAGGCCACCTCTGAGAAGAAGTTTGCCTTGGTAATTGGAAAAAAGGGGGTTCTGAGGGTGGAGCTATTTACTTTGTTTGTAATTCTGCTATGTATTTTTCAAATGGTTGTTCAGTTTACCTTTTCACTGCTTTGTTATTTGAATACCCATTTATCCTTGAAAGCAGAGTTCTCTATTTTTATATAACACCATGTCTAACTTCCCTAGAAATATTGTTTTA
The DNA here is from genome assembly GCF_003668045.3 of Cricetulus griseus. Classification (NCBI taxonomy): domain Eukaryota; kingdom Metazoa; phylum Chordata; class Mammalia; order Rodentia; family Cricetidae; genus Cricetulus; species Cricetulus griseus. The sequence goes on from NW_023277030.1 coordinate 2,868,094, forward strand.
CGCTGTCTCCGTATACTTTCTTCAGTTCTCATACCACCTAAATGTTAAACTATTCACTAAGTCAGGATTTGAGAATAAAAACCAATACTTTCCAAATTTTAATGTTTTTCATCAAATATTTTTAGTTTTGTGCTCTGGGGTGGCAGACCATTTATAAATGGAGGCAGAATACAGGTAGATCGAGGCAAAAGGGGTGGTTCCAAAATTGATCCTCCAGCTATACAGAGAAATGTCGCCTAAGGAAAACCAAAACCAAAACGAACAACAACAACCACTCCTCCCCCCAAAAAGAAAACAAAGAAAACAACAAAGTGGCCATGGTGCTATGTAGGTTTAGTACTATAATGCCTACATTGTTATGTGGAGTTGGCAGGATGTAAGAATTCCAAGTTAAATCCTAGCCTGCAATAAAGAGAACCTTAATCTTGCTTCAAAAATAAAAAGTAAATGTGACACAGTGGCCCACAGGTTGCTGGTGTTTATACTTATATAATGAGATCACTCTGAGGGTAAGGGAGGAAATGTTTATGGATGGCCAGTTTAAGTACGGCCTGGGATCTATAGAGCGATTTTCCATGAAAAGAATGGTGTGGTGGCTAAGTGGGCATTGTGTTGGCACAGGACTGTTATCGCATCACGGGGAAATTTAAATATGCATAGGGAACAAATATCGTGAAATTTGTATACAAATCTCATCTGGGCTACACAGAGAAACCTTGCCTCAGGAAAAAAAAAGCTGCAAGACCTGTGCTGATGGTGGGCAGAATGGTGAACACAAGAGTATTAACACAGCACTGATTTGTGGAGACACGAGAGTGAGACTCAGTGTCACTCCAGATGTATATTTAGAGCAGCTGATGTGGCAGAGAAGTTTCTCTTGAGGTAACAGGACCAGTCGGTGCACGCTGGTGTGTTCGAATGTTCCTCTGATTCCAGCCCTGAGAAGCAGAGGCCTGAGGGTACAAGAATTGTGAATTTTATCATGTGTTGACTTGTATAGAGAGTCCCTGTCTGTTAAAAAATTAATTAACAGAGAAAGTGGGCACAGTGGGTTGGTGGGCATCTGTGTTTTGGGCAGGGCTTTAACGGCTACTCTCAGGGGTAGAGAGCTAATGAGGGTACTCGGCTCACAACATTTAGTTTGGCTTATCTGGGTAATATAGAGAAAAACTTTTTTTTTCTTCATAGAAAAAGAAACCTTGCAGAGCCTGACACAGTGGGGTGGCTGGCAGTACATTTGGGGTCACAATCTCGTAAGATTGGTTTTGGGAACTGGAGATGAGCTGACATGAGATTCCCCAGGTTGAGTGTCTCAAAAGCAAGGGGGGAAGGGAGGAAGGGAAGGATAAGGAAGGGGAAGAGAGGGGGACAGGATAGAGAAATGGAGGAGAGAGTAGGAGAAAGGAAGAGTGAGACAAAAGAAACTAAAATCTGGCATGGCGTCTGGCATTGTGGCAAGCAGTTGCTTGTGCCTTCGAAACTGGGTGAAGAATGGGAAGGATAAGAGAGAGGAAGAATGGGGGTGAAAAAAGCTGGATGCAGGCAGAAGGGATGCGCCTGAAGGTGGCACTTTTAGGAGGATAGTGAGTTTGAGACCAGCCAGAGATATATAGAGACACACTGTCCCTGCCCTTCCATCAAAAAAGTAAACCCGACATAGTGCCATGCCATGCAGAGTGGTGGCGCTGACTTAAATCTTTACTGACAGATTGAGATAGTCGGGCAGAAGAACTCAAGTTTGCTACTTCCTGGGGTGTCTAAATGAATCTCTCATTAATATATTTCTTTGTCTTTAGTAAACTGGCTTCATGAGATGGATGGGCAGTGCTGTGGCGCCTTGGTGGAGACCTGAGTCCACAAATACTGTGAGTTTGGAAGACTGGTGTGGGAGTGGGAAGGGAGGAGGGTCAGTGGGTGGGGTTAGGGATTGGAGTGGGTGTGACAGGGTGGGGCTTGGATTAGGGAGGGGTGGTGTTGGGAGGAATGGGGTTGGGGTTACAGATGGGGGTGGAGTTAGAGTGAGGGTGATTTTGGGAAGGGTAGGGGGTGGTGTGGGGGTGACAGGGCCAGAGTGGTGTTAGGGGTAGGCATGACCTTCGTGCAGTGGGGGTGGTGTTACTTTTTTTTTAGGACAAGGGGTTTCTAAATAGCCCCTGTAACTTGATTTATAGAGAGGCCTTGGCCCAGAACTCAGAAATATGCCTGCCTGTGCCTCCCAATTGCTGTGATTAAAGGCATGTACGAACACAGTAGACTACCAGAATGTTTTAATAGAAATTTAAGGTAAACCTTGCATTGTGAGATGGCAGTCAGTGTACTGGCACAGTTCAAGAATTTTTGCTCAAGTATTGGGATGAAAATTGTGAATTTGGGCTAAATAATAGAACTCTTGTTAATAATAATAAAAAGTGCTGTAGAGATGGTTCAGTGGTTAAGAGTGCATACTGGCTGCTCTTGCTAGAGCACCAAGATTCCATTCCCGGCATGCACATGGTGGTTCACAACTGTCTATAGCTCCAGTTCCTGGACATCTGATGCCCTCTTCTGCTTTCTTGTGCATGAGGTGCTCATTTGGTGCACATATGTACATTCATGCAAAATACACATACAAAGAAAATAAAAATAAATTTTATAAAGTTTGCACATGTTGGTGCACTTCTTTAATCTTAACACTCCAGAGGCAGAGGCACGGGGGATATTTGATTTTGAGGCCCAGTTAGTCTATAAACGGAGTTTCAGAGGAGTCAGACCCCAGCTATTACATCAAGAAACCTTGTAGCAAGAAACTCTTGCTTGAAACAAACAATAATTAATAATAGAATTAATATAAATCCAGCAGAGTGGTTTGAGGAAAAGTGTGTTGCCAGAGGATTGTAGGCCCAGTCCTGGGCAATGGGGAAAGCAAGAAGACTTAAGGATGCCAAGTTTGAGTCAGGTCTGGTTATATATGAAATTACACCTTAAGAAAATAAACGGGGTATGTTAGCTAGGTGGGCAGCATGGAGCCATAGGAATGTTAATCCAGGACTCCTTGGTGGAGACAAGAGGACACCAGGAGAGTGAGACTGAGCCCTCCACTGGGCTATACAGTCTTTGCCTAAACAAGTGGTAGCAGGAGGAGGAGGATCGGGAGGAAATAGAAATCTGGTGGACAGTGTGTTCTTATTGTCACTCTTCTGAGAAACTTTCTCAAAAAAGAAAAGCAGGGAGTGGGGAGTTGAATCAGGAAGCTGGCTTGGTTGTCTGCTGGTGAATGGTGATAACAGGAATCTAGGCCTTGGCTGTATAATAACTTTTTCCCAGAAGAGAAAAAAGGAGAAGGAAGAGAGCCAGGGAGAAAGGGACAAGGCAGGGTGGTGAAGATGATATTACAGGGCTGCACATTGTATTCCTTGCCCTCTGTAGGAGGTAGTGGGTGGATGTCATGAACCAAGAAGTCCTGGCTTGCAGAAGAAGATGCAGTGTGAATGAAATAAAAATAATGTGTCATATTATACAATATTGCATTCCTAAAATGTATTATCTCATAAAATGGTGAATTATAAAGATAAAAATGGTTTTGCAATATTTAGAAAGTATGTTAACAGTGTGCTGGTTAAATTCAAGGTTAAGTAAAAGCATTACAATCTGCTATTAACAAGTGTTTCAAACCTCATTGGTAATTTTTTTCAATTCCCAGATTTCTTGCTTTTTGAGAGGAAAAAAATGTTTTTGACACCCTACATAGTAGGTATATCTATTTTTGTTAAGTATACTGTCAATCAATTATGGAATGATTTCAGTTATTTGCCTTGCAAATAGAATACATTTTTGTTTATTAACTTTTTCTTAATTACTGTATGAGTAGAAAAGTTTTACATAAAATATATGTTTTGAATTATTTTATAAGTTAATATATACTCTGTGTACATTTGCAATGTGACAGAAAATAATACCCTGTTACCTGTTGCAGTTTGAAGTTTAATATATTAATAATCTTACACTGCTGATTGTGGCTAGCATTCTTTTTTTGTACATATCATTTGTCTTCTTGTGAGATAGGAGTAGTGAAATCCTGAATTTACAGATTTTGTATTTGTCTCCTTATACCCTCCATCGTTTTTACTTCAAAAAATTATTATTTGGTAATAAACATTATTTTGTGTTTACATTGTGCAAGTACAGGTTTACTTTTGTGTGTTTACATGCATAGACTAAATGTACACGTCAGGTATGGTCCATTAGATGATGACCACTTTGTGTGTGTGTGTGTGTGTGTGTGTGTGTGTGTGTGTGTGTGTGTGTGTGTGTGTGTTTTACTTTCACCTGGACCTATGCCACACTGAGTAAACTAGACTGTCTGACATTCACAGGGATTCTCCTGTCTCTGTCTCCCCTGGCCTGTGATAATTTGTATTCACCATCCACTGTGTTTCTTATGTGGGTTTTGGGGATTAAACTTTACACACTGTATTGTCTACCCAGTATGACAGTAGAAGTTCCTGAAGGTTACAAAATCATTCTCATTTGGGGGATTCAACACTAAAATTGTTCTTTTGTCTTGTGTTGGTTCATGGATTTCTCTATGCTGATCTGAACATAATGTCTTTTGTTCCCATTTTTTGTATAAATTTCTGCTCTCCTTAATTTGGTTAGCTTTGTTCCTGTAAAATTGTGGGCTACATAGAATAAAATTATTGTTTTTTTCTGTGAGTAAAATTTGAAAGTATTTTACATAATCTAATCAATCCCACTTCCTCCCATTTATATGAAGTCTATGCTTTCAATGCTGTCTTAGTCTACTATTGCTGTGTATTATATTGCCCTGTGTATCTGTAAGTTGTATGTCTCCATTCTTTATAGACACTTACACATATATATAATCACACACAGATATATTAGTTTGATTTTTTGAATTTAGCATTTATCTTTCTATTTTGACATTGTAACTAATAATTGTCTTATATTTTCATAAATATTAGATACTTCTCTCATTGCTAAAACCAAATACCTGACAAGAAGTAAATTAAGGAAGTAGACATTTAACCGGGTGTTGGTGGTGCACGCCTTTAATCCAAGCACTGGGGAGGCAGAGGCAGGCGGATCTCTGTGAGTTCGAGGCCAGCCTTGTCTACAAGAGCTAGTTCCAGGACAGCTTCCAAAGCCACAGAGAAAGCCTGTCTCGAAACACACACACACACACACACACACACACACACACACACACACACACACAGGAAGTAGCCATTTAGAAAATGTTCAGAAAGTTTTGGTCCTACCTGGCAGAAAAAGCATAGCAGCAGGAACGTGCACATCATGGGTAGTCATATTGCATCAGCAACCAGGAAGTAGAAAGTGGTAAATGATAGATTTCAGTGGACTTTTTATCCTCTTTTTTTTTTTTTTGGTTCTTCATGTTTAGCTTTGGTGTCTGTATGTGGTACATGCATATATGGGGGTATACTTAGTGTACGGGTGCATGAGCCCATGTAAAAACCAGTGGAAATAACTTCCTTTATCACTCTGAGCCGTCATTTTTCCTTTTAGATAGAATTCTCATTGAACTAGAAACCCAATGTTTCAAGTACGCTTTCTGGTAAGTAAGCTCTTACTATCTGGCCAACTCTGTCTGCCAATACAGAGATTACAGGTATGTACAGTCATTTCTAATATATTGTGTGGGTGGAATGGATTTGAACTCATAACTTCATGCTAGAACGGCAAGTGTTTTCACCAACTGAGCCATTTTCTCAGCCCCAGGGTTTCTAATTTTTAAGTCATTCTGGGACCCAAACCCCTAGAATAGTGCCATGTTCATGAGGATAGGTCTTCTATTCTCAGTTTCACTGTAAATTCCTTCACAGACATGCCTAGAAGTGTGTATGTGTCCACGTAATTCCAAATAACAGTGAAACAGACAATGAAGACAAATGATTACATCTTATTTACCTCTCTGTATATGCCCTTGAGTGCAAGTGGCTTCAGATTGCAGAATAGGGAATCAGTTACCTTGGAATTGAGGTAGAGACCTCAGTGAGGGAACTGACATGGGACTTCAACTGTGATCCAATTTAAGAGCAGTACATACACTTAACCACTCACCCATCCCTCCAGATTCAATTTTCAGGTATAATGTTTTTATTTAACTTTTGCCCATGAGTTTCTTTTTGGTCATTTATTGGTTGCAATAATTTTGCTTTGCCAGTAGGCATATTAACTTTTATACATGGGCCATATTCATGGAAGCGTTTTCCAGTATCAGCCTAAAACTTACTAAGCATATTCTAAAAGAGCTATAGCAATTATTCATTATTATTTCTCAAATTTGTTTTTCCCCTTTTGAGTTCCTTGGTGTTTGTGTTTTAAAATAAATTTGTTCCATCTTCCCAGTTATCTATCCACATTCCTATCTTGTTACCTCCCTGACACTTTTAACCTTAGGCCTTTTGCTAAATTTTTTTCATGTAGTTAATGAATTGGAGGGATTTCCTGCATTTCTTCTATCCCCTCTTCCTCTTTCCCTCTCTTTTTCCTTCCCCATAGTACTTCTGCTTCTTATGGTACTAAGCATTACCTTCTCCTTCTGACACTTTTTCCCTTTCCTTTTTCCCCTATTCGCTCCTACTTTTTTGTTTTCCCTCCTGACACTCTTACCTTCCTTTTCTATCTACAGCCTCTCTTCTCTTTTCCTGTTCTCCCTCAACTTTTCCCATCTTCTATCATTTTCATCCCCTCTCCCAATTCTTGCTTCTCTCCCTCTGCTCTTCCTCTCCCTCTGTCTCTACTCTCTTTGTTCCCTCTCTTTCCCAGTAATTATTCCCCCTTCTCCCCCTTCTTTTACCTCCCCTGCCCTTAAAATCTTCATCTGCAACCTCAGCTGTCTTCTTCCTATTGCCTTCTCAACCTCTTCTCTTTACCTCCATTACTTTCCCTTCCTTCTTCTTGTCCTTTTCCTCCCTTCTCATCTCTCCTCCCCTTCTCCTCTCCCTCAGCCTGTAGACACCCTCTCCTGTCTCCCCCTTCCCTTTCCATTTATCATTCCTTACAACTCTCCTAACTTACTGTCTTTCCTCTATTTTTATTCCCACCCTGCCCTATAGTGCAGATTTCTTTCCTCCTCCCCTCCCCTTCTTCTCCTCCCTTTCCCCTTCTTCCTCTGTCCTTCCATTTCCCTCTCTTCCTACTCCAAACTCCTTCCACTTTCCTCTCCCCCTTACCATTTACCTCCTACTATTGCTCTTGTCCCTGCATACATTTTTTCATCTTCTCTCCCTCTGTCCATGCTCCAGTCACCTTCCCATCCTAATCACCAACTTCTTTTCACCCTCCCTTTCCCCACCTGTTATATCCCAATGGCCCACCCCTCTCCTTTTTCCCTCTCCTCTGTCACTGGAAGTTTCCTTCCCTATACCATTTATCCACCTCCTTCCCCCCTTTCTTTTACTGCATTTCTCCCTCTGCCTCCTGCCCCTAGCTTTCTTTCCCTTTTCCCCTCCCTCTAGGTCTTTTCTTACCTTCCTTATTTTTCCTTTCATCTTCATCTTTTCTTCTGCATCTCAGTTGAAACTTGTTCTATCATTATTTTGGTGTGCCTTCTCTAGCTATTTTGTTTAGATTGGCTAAGCATTTGTCATTCATCCTCATCCTTTTATAGAAAGAATTGTTTCATTGCTTCTTCCATATTCTTGGTTCAGGTTTGATTTTATTAGTGTTGGCTGAGCATTCTTTGTGCTCTAGGTGTTAAGACACTCAACCGGCTGGTGAATCCCATAGAAACAGCTGACCTGAACAAGGGGGAGCATATGGCCCTCAGTCTCCTCTCTAGGAGGCCCTCAAGGGACTGATCCAGGCCCCTGAATGTGCAAGTCAACAAGGAGGACTCCATACCCTATGGGGCCTCTGGTAGTGGTTCAGTATTTTTCCCTGGTATAAGAAGTGATATTGAGAGACCAGGGGTAGTGACTAGGTCCAGCCAAGGATGATGTTGTGGAATTTTGGGAGTACACATGGAGGGCCCTACCCTCTATGGGAAGGGGGAGAGGGAGAAGGGATTGATATGTGAAATTATAATTTTGTAAAAATAAAAAATAATATGCAAAAAGTATTATTCTTTGAATGAAAAAATAAAAGATTCTGAACCCATGATGAGTTCTGATCTTTGTCATTTTTCCTTACTAAGCATATTTAAGGTATCTTTGACGTTTTCAACACATATTTGTGTGTGTACTCATGCACTTAGCATACAATCAGGTGTTCACATGTAATAACTCACATGTGGATGGTAGGTGAGGACATCTTACTGAGGTTCATTCCCCCTTTTACTACCATGTTTTTGAAGGAATGTAATTAAGACTTGCTGTCAATTACCCTTTTCTGATGAGACATCTACCAGTTCCTAATTTTTAAAATGTAGATAGTTACAGCAGTAGATTTCTTTCTTTTAACAACTTTCATTATGATTCCCAACAATGTTCTGTTATATTGCATTCTCATACATTGTAAATATATGTTCGGTTTCATTCCTACCACTATTTGGGTAGGATTTTTGAACACACCTCCATTTTTTTAGTGACTCACTGATTTTTCAAAGTGTTTTATTTTTCTAATATCTGTGTATAGTTCTTGTAGTTTATTTTAGTTCTGGCTTGTATTATTAAATGCTGTTAAAATATAAATGACTTTAGTTATCTTGTGTTTGCTAAGACTTGCTTTATATAAAATATGACTATCTTTTAGAAAAAAATACTTAGGTTGTAGAGAAGAATGTGTTCTGCTCTTGTTCCTTGGAGTATTCTCTAGATTTTAGTTCAGATCATTTATTTTTTATGTAACTTGTTTCCTTGTTTTCCTTTTGTTTTGATGACCTGTCTGCTGGTAATAATCATGTATTCAAATCTCCCAATATAATGTTGAAATCTGTTATCTTTTGATTAGTAATGTTTGTTTTATAAAATTTGGTATGCCAATGTCACATAAATATGTTTGTGTCCTTATTCTGTATTACTCACATTATCAATTTGTAGTAACTTTCTTTGTCTCTTTAAAATGTACTTTGTGAACTATAAGTATGGTTATTGTTTGGTAGCACATGTAATTTTCAGCCTGTCTCATTGCCACTGAATTGCATTTGTAGCAGGTAACTAATAGCTTGATCTCCTTTATGCAATTTAATCTGTTAATAAATGTCTTTTAATTGGAATGTCAGAACACTAAGAGTCAGAATTATGATAAGATATGTATTAATTGCAGTCAATTTGTTGTTTCTGTAATACTGTCATTTTTTTTCTCTTGTCCTCATTTGGTGATATTCTGTTGTAATTAATTCCTTCCAGTATTACCATTGTTACCGTTGTATTTTTCCTTTAAAAATCCTTTCCCATATCATGTTTTACTTTTTCAAGGTAGTTGTAATGATGTATAGAGGCTTTCTAAAATACTTAAGACTTTTCACCTCTTTTCTGGTTCATGTCTTGGGAAAGCTTTATTGTTTCTAACTTTTAGTTTTTGTGTGTTATTATAGGATACATTGAAAGATGGTGTCCTAATTAGCTCTGGTTGTCTTTAGCTACATTAAGTACAGCAGAAGACGGATACACTTGGAAGGTGAGGATTGTTTTTATAATATTTCATATAACAACTCTTTAACAAATAGTTTTAGATATCACTACTTAATTTCACCCAAGAAGAAAGTGACTTATTTTAGGCTATGGTAGATCACAACAAAGTTTAGGCAAAACCTTCAGCTGCTTATCCAGGCTTGTAGAATTATAGTTTTCCCACATTCAGCAAAGTTTTGGTACTACTGCATAAATTACTTGGTGTGTAATGGCCTTTATGTACTTTTTAAGAAAATTTTTATTCATTTTACATGCCAACCAGAGTTCTCCTTCCCTCCCCTTCTTCTGTTCCCCCCACTGCTGACCAACCCACCCCCATCCACTCCTCAGAAAGGGTAAAGCCTCCTATGTGAGTCAACAAAGCCTAGCATATTCAATTGAGGCAGGACTATATCTCTCTCCTTCATCAAGGCTGAGCAAGGCATCCCACAATAGGAGTAGGCTCCACAACTGCAGCTCACCCACCAGGGATAGATACTGGTTCCACTGCCAAGGTTAATGCCAACAGATCAGGCTACACAACTGTCACCCACATTCAGAGGGCTTAGTTTGGTCCCACACAAGCTCCCTAACAAGAGCTCTAAAGTCTATGAGGTCCCAGGATATCGGGTCAGATGTCTCTGGGTTTCCCATCATGATTTTGACCCCCGTCATATAATCACTCCTTCCTCTGTTTGACTGGACTTACTAAGCTTGGCCTGGTGCTTGAATATGGATTTCTGCATCTGCTTCCATCAATTACTCAATGATTCTATGGTGACAGTTAGGGTAGTCACCAATCTGATTACAGGGCAAGGACAGTTCAGGCACCCTCTCCACTATTGCTAGAAGTCTTCGCTTGGGTCATCCTTTTGGATTCCCTAACAACATTTTTCTCAGTAACATCATAAGAGCTCCCCATATCAAAATATCTTTTCCTTTTCTCCCCCCTTGGTCCCTCCCACAACTGCAATATCACCTTCCTGCCCCTCCCCCACCCCAGGTTCAGTTTACCCAGGAGATCTCGTCAATTTCTCTTTTCCAGGGCGACCCATATGTCTCTCTTAGGGTTTTCTTAGTTACCTTGATCTTCTCTGGAGTAGGTAGTTGTGTTGTGGTTATCCTTTGATTTACAGTTTCTATTGTGTGGAACAATTTGAGTAGTTTTGGTATAAGCTCTTTGAAATTCTGGTAGAATTCTGTGGTGAAACCAGGTGATCCTGGGCTTTTTTGTTTGGGAGTCTTTCAATGACTGCTTCTATTTCCTTAAGGTTTGTAGGTGTGTTGAAATTGTTTAACTGGACTTGATTTAATTTTTGTATACCGTACCTATCCAGAAAATTGTTATTTTCTTTTACATTTTTCAGTCTTACAGAGTATGGGTTTTTGAAGTATGACCTGATTTTCCTCTGTTGTTATGTCCCCCTTTCCATTTCTGATTTTGTTAATTTGGGTATTCTCTCTTCCTTTTGGTTTGTTTGATTAATGGTTTGTCTATCTTACTGGTTTTCTCAAATAACAAACTCTTTGTTTCCTTGATTTTTTGAATTGTTCTGTGTTTCTATTTTGTTGATTTCACCCTTGACTTTGATTATTTCCTACTCCTCCTGGGTGAATTTTCTTCTTTTTGATCTATAACTTTTAGGTGTGGTGTTAAATAGCTAGTGTGAGATTTCTCCAAATTCGTTATTTAGGCATTTAGTGATAACTTTCCTCTTAGTACTGCTTTCATAGTTTCCCATAAGTGTAATTGTTGTATATTTATTTACATTGAATTCTAAGAAGTCAGGCATACCTTCTCTATAGTTTAATCTCTCATGTCTCTTAATTGAACTTTACAACCTTTTTTGCCACTCTACTGCTCTTCTTCTGCAGTCAGATCTGCTTGATCACCACTTACATACATCTACTTAAGTAAAACCTACTTGATCACTACTTCTGAATTAATCTCTGTCTTCTTTATCAATGCCCTCCTTGTTATTTTGGACTCAGCCTATTGTGGGCCACTAATCATCTCTACCAATGTACAGGTGAAATGTTCCTCTCTTCGGCGTTCCTTATCTGGACCTCCATACTCAAAAAGATTTACATTTCTGCAATACTTTGTTCATACCTTTGAAAAGCATTTCTATCACAGACCTTCAAATTATAAGTATGCTTACTATAATTTTATTATACTTCAACACATCTTTGAGAAACTTGAAGAGAAGATTGATTCAGAAGTGATTACCGAGTAGGTGTGACTGAAGCAGAAGTGTAGTAGAGTTGCTAATGTTGTATGAAAGTCAATTAGAAATCTTGAAAAAGCATACATGTAGAGAAGGTATTCTGGAATACAGAATTGCTAATCAAATTTCTATTAGTATGTGCAGCACAAAAATTGACACCTAATATGTTATTCAGCAAACACAAAAATATAAAAATGTTGATCAGTTTAAAGGCAATCCCATTAATACAGTTAAAAAATGATAACATGAATGAGAAGGTTGATGCAGAGTATGGATGTAGTCCACTATGTTGAGTGCAGGGTATACATATATGACTTTAAGGTTTTTTAAGTGTGTGTGTGCATTTGTGTGTGAATATGAGCAGGTGCATGGCACTGTACGTGTGGAGGTCTGGTGTTGATCCTTTAATACCTTGCTTGAAATAAATTTTTCTGCTGATATGTACCCAGATGGGAGTCCACCAGTTTCTGTGGATCCTCTAGTCTCCATCTCTCATCTCACCATAGGAGCAATGGGATTATAGATGCTTATGTCAAACAGCCAGCATTTACATGGAGACTGAGGTTTTGAAATCATGTCTTCAAGCTTTTGCAGCAATAAGCTTTTATTCACTAATCCATCTCCCCAGCACAGATATAGCTATATGTAGATGAGTATACAGAATGTTTGATGGTCTAAGGGAAGCTCACAACCCATGAAGGAGAGGGAGCCAGGTGTCTGAAAAATGCACACAGGATTGTGTTGAAAAAAAAAAAACATGTGTGGCAGGAGCTCCCTGAAGATAGTCAGCCATTCTTGGATGGGTAAGTTTGGCTAGCATGTTTGACGCCCAGCTGCCTCTGGAGTATTGGGCCTGTGGAGTTTGTTGCAGAGAGGCTGCAACAAAAAAATTTTCAAACCTAGTTTAGGGTCTTAGGGCCTAGTTTAGGGCCTTTTGTGAATTTGTGCCTTAAATTTGTGCAACAAATGTAGCAATGCTCCAATTGGACTTAATAATAAAAACCCAGTGTCAGAGATAGGGGTAAATTCTGAGAGATCAGAGAGACAAAGGGGCAAAAACACAGCCACCTTACCTATTTAACATCCCAGACAAAAAGAGATTGAGCTCCTAAATTTTTCTGCCATACTTCCTCTCTCTGCCCAGTCCAGCCATCTCACTGCCTGTCTGTCTATACAAACCTCCAGATCTATATGGCTAACTAATGGCAAGCTCTGCCCTCTGACATTCAGGCAAGCTTTCTTTGTTAGAGTACAAACAAGATATCACCCCAGCTTTCCTTTATTTCTTGCCTCTAATTCATCATCTTTATCACAGAAAAATCTTATGAAAATGCTATAAATAACATTTCATTTTTTTCCAAATCTACATTTTAAGTCTTTCAGTAAACCATATTACCATATCTCTATCAATATTGACACCGACTTTACATAACAAAGGTTCGGGTTTAGGTTCCTATTTCCCTAACACAGTGAACTGTAATAGTTGATGATCACTTATGATGAGGTCATGCTTTCATGAATTTGTTCAAGGTGCATTTCCCCTTAGAATGTACTTTCTCATTCTTTAGGTGAAATATTTTTCGATTTCTCCCCTTTTATTCTCCTATCCTGATTTCCCACCCCTTCACCAGCTCTCCCATGTGTTCTTGCTTCCTGTCTTTTTTGGTGTTGAAGATTGAATCCAGAGACTTGTGTAAACTGTCTACAGTTAATTTTGTTACCTTCTATAAATTTTGAGATAGGAATTTTGATGGGTTGTCCTCGAACACACCCTGTAACTCAGGCTGCCTTTGAACATGAGAGCCTATGGTTTAGCTTACCGAGTAGTTGGAATTATAGGGTTTAGCCACCATATTCAATGTAAAGATTTCTCTGTTCTTAACTACTCAGGTTTAGGCAAACTACAAAATCTGATTCTGAGGATCATTCTTGTGAAATATACATTCCCTTGACTCACAGATGCCAATCAACAGTTTCTTAACTGTTGTATCATTCTCCTGTTATTTACATTTATATGTTTTCCTGGTATTTACATTTATATGTTGGAAATACATACTTGAATTCCAATTATACTTCTATAATTCAATAATATATTGGTTTTCTACAGAATGAGTAGATTCCAAATTGATTAAATGTTTACATTTCTATTTATCCTACATTGAGAAATAGATTTTGAAATAATATTAATGGTTGCCAAATATATAATTTTATGTATATAAGTTTTCCTTCACCTATCTGAAAATGATGGTAAAATTAAGATCAAGTGAACATTTTATTTTATTGACATCTTTTATTAAATAGTGACATTCTGGCATGGGAATTTAATATCCTGTGATGTTACATGCTGTAACTGAAAGGACTGAATCATCCAGCAGAGAAAATGTCTCCATCTCTAGTCAAAATTATGAAGGAATTGTGGGATTTGCTATTGATATTTAAATGTGATTCATAGTTTGTAGTGACTTATAAATTGACCTTATAAACAAAAGAATGAAGTCTTTCAGATGACATAAAAGCAGTAACAAATAAGAACATTAGTATTTCCCAAACATAGGTGCTTCTTCTTGTATCTTCTGGAGATGATTGTTTTTATTATTATGCCAGTGTATGTATTTTTCTATAGTTTGGCCAATACAAGTCCCATGTCCCATGCTTTTGACCTGAAAATGTTTTTACTGAGATTGAGAAATAATAGGATTATATTCAGTGCCTTTTTTTTCCTTACTTGTTTGGGGCTCCACATAACAGTGTAAATCTCCCAATAAAATCAAATGTTACTGCGGGTATCCTAAATTCCAAACTCTCATCAGTTCTCATAATAGCTCCTTTTATGCCATGTGTTCACAGGAAGCTCATGTCTTTAGAACATTATGTTCCCTTGTCTGACATCACAGATTCTCTATTCCTTCCTCTCCTATTGGTTAATGGGCATTTGATCACCAGTTTCTCACAAAATGCATTCACTACAGGCAGCTAGATAACTATAGTGGAGAGATTGGAATTGGAAGTAAAGGTGGAGAGACCTTTAGCTTATCACTGGTATATGTAATTTTTATAATTAAATCCATGGACAAACAAAATTCTATTACTAAATACACAGACACAGGTAGATGGAAAGCAAAGAGTGTTTCCTTTTAAGACACAAAATAGTTCTGCTTGTAAATTCCTATTCTGTTAAAGAGAATAAATTCTTTTAATATCGGTGAGCTTTATTGATGGCTAGGTGGTTTCTCATGTATGTATTGCAGAATTGAGACACTTCAGGTGTTCTAATGGTAGTGAAGACATTCAGAAGAAGAATGTTTCATACTCCCGGAACAGAATTAGGATTCATCATTTCTTAGCAACAATTGCAAGACTGTTCTGTCGCATGTTTGGTCATTTACACATACCATGCTCTGTTCTGCATTACCATAAGCCTTACTTATCTGAGTGAAGATACTGAGTGAAGTAACAAGACAGTGGATTTGATTTTCAGGATTCCATAGACTCTATGTCTTTTATGCGGTGCTTCCTTGGTATATATTTTGCCACTGCAAATTCTCATGGAGGGTGATGCAAAGGAAACTAAACTATTCCCATCCTGTGGTCATCGATAAGCTGCCATAAAGTAGAGTATGATAGGACCGACCTTGAAAGAGTAAGGGACCAGAGACCTCCACTCAAGTCTCCCTGGAGAAATATATTTGAAGAGGGTTGCATCATTATTTGCATTATAGTTTAGCTCATAACATGAGCAAAATAATTGCAATGGAAATTGTACATACTATGAACTGGACAAACGGCAGAAACATTCTTAATCCACAAAGTAGCTAAGAACTTTAAAAACTGCCAGAAAGTCAATCAATCAATTTAGGTATTACTCATTTTGAATAGTAAATTCATTCAAATGTTCTTATATACACACTAAATATAAAAAACACAAAGAAGTGATGTGTGCATAAATTATCTGTTCGGTTTCACGTCATTACTTTTTTAAAATTTTTTTCAAAAATCCTATGAAGTAGAAAGTTTTAAATTCTAGAATAAGCTTTATTTAAAAATAATTTAGACATAGTATATCGTTTCCTCCTTCTTGGCCCAGAAACTTCCTCTACTTTCCTGTCATATTTCTTATGAAGCAGATTTTGAAAATCTCTCACTTCCTTTTCAACAAAAAGTAAGAAAGCTCCTTAGTTTCATGAAGCATGAATGAGTATATGGAGATTTGAAATACTGACTTTCTGGCAGGTTCTCATTTACCAGCCAGGATTAGGTCTTGGCCTCTGGGCCATAGCTTTCCTGCTTTTGTTTTCAATGATGTAGCACCCAGGGAAAAATCTCCCGAAAATAGCTTTTTGTTTTACATGGAAGCCTTCTGAAAGACAAAACATATATATTTTGTATATATTGTTGTTTCCACTCCCCAGAAATCCTTTTTCCATATTTTCAAACTTTTCTTAACCTTTTTTGCTTGAATAAATGATGTATGCCATCTGTAAGAACAGAGTTTAAATATCATATTATTCTAGGGAACGAGTCTACTAAATGATGCTCCTGACAGTGTAAAAATATAGGCAAAAGTAATGAAAATTGCTGTGATTATGTTCAGTCCGACAGAAAGGTATTTTATATTTTTCTTAACCAAAGGAGAAGATGAAGGGGAAGTGAAGAAGGAGGGGGAAGAAAGAAGGAAAGAAATAGAGGGAAGGGTGTCTTTGAGGTTGAGCTATGTGGCAAATTGCTGCATATTCTATTCTCTGCCCACTTTAGAAGTCAGGGAGAAGATGTGATGGACCAGGGAGTCTTTGCCATCAGAGGGAGATGTAGTGTCAATAAAACAGAAATTACATTTTGTACTATCAAATATTACCTTCAATAAAGTATGTAATTTCAGAAAATAGCGTTATTATGGAAAAGAGTTTTTCAACAAGTACTTGTTAAGTTCCAAAATAAGTCACAGCATTTTAATGGACAGTTAACAAGTGTGACAAACATCATTGAAAAATATCCCAACTTTATTTGCCAGATTTCTTGCATTTTGAGAGGAGCAAATATAATGATTACTACTACACACTAAGACCAAGGTAGGTATATATAATCCTGTTAAATAAACCATGATCAAACTATGAAATGTTTACAGTTATTAATCTTCTTTGCATGAGAAACAGAATACGTTTTGATTTTATAAATAATTTCTCATGTACTCAATCACTAGAAAAGTGCCTCAAATATACTCTCTTCTGGGTTTTTAATTTTCAATACTGGTCTTTCTATATTGGCAATGTAATATAGAAAAGAACCCCTGTTTTAGGTTGTAGTTTAGACTTTAATATAGGAGTCATTTTACCTTGTTTATTATATTGCTAGTTATAATTATCATTTGTAGATATAATTTAACTTCTAGAGATATAGGAGAATAAAATCCTGCATTTACTGAATTTCAGATTTTGTCTCTATTTTCACTGCAGTTTATACTTCATTCAAATCATTGTTTGGTTATAAACTTTCTTGTGTTTTTGTATACAAGTATGTAGGTACAGAATTTTTTTGTATGTATAGACATATATAGGCCTGAAGTCAACTTCATGTGTGGCTCCTGAAGAGCTGTCCACTTTGTATTTTGTGACTTTCAATAAGATCTGGGCCATATTGAGCAAGGGAGGCCCTCTATAACTCAAGAAGTAGGAAGTTTCCTGTCTCTGTCTCCCCAGGGCTGGTCTAACAATTGTTTTCCACCCTCCCAGTGATTTTTATATGCATTTTGGGGAATAAATTTTATGCACAGAGCTCTTTGCATTATATTAAAAATTTCTGAATGATTCAATAATTCTTTATTTGTTATTTAACAGTAAAATTGTCTTTTATCTTTGTGTGTATTTGCGCTTGTCTTTCTCTATTGGCATCTGAGGATATTAAGCTGTGTGCGTATTTTCATCTTTAAATTTATAATCTCCTTAAATTTGGCTATTATTTATAACTGACAATCTTATTAGTAGTTGCAAAATTTGGATTATTCAGTGGAAAAAAAGTACTCTATGTAATGTTTTCCATGACAAAGAGGGTTGTATTTGCTCATTGAGTGAAGTTTTTAACTGTTTTAAATAATAAGATCAAAACTATGTCCTTTAAATTCTACGAACTGTATGTTCTCAATGCTGTCTTTCTCTCTTATTGCTATATAGTATGTTTGCTTTATTTTATCTCTCTTTTCTATGGTCTCCATTCATTTTTCTCCACACACACACACACACACACACACACACACACACACACACACACACACAATTTTTTGACTTATCAAGTTTAGCGTGCAACTTTTTATTTGTGTTATTATACATAGAAAAATGTAATGTTTTCAATAATATCAGTTACATTTTACAATATTGCCCTTAAATACATGATAAGAAGACAATGAATGATGTGGAGATTTGAAAATGTCTCAGACATATGGAGTCCTATGTCATAGAACTATAAGACTCTTTTTTGATTTTATATCATTTCATTCCAGCTTAGCCAATTTCCCTGTGTGAACTGTCATGGGCAATGTTTAGAAAGATTTGAAGAAATAATCATTCATACCAAGTCAACCTTTACTGGATTAGAGTGTGTTACCACAAGTGAAATAATCCTTATCAAACGTCCAACTTGTAATTTATCATAATTTTTGTCTTCAAAAGTGTCATGATATGGTCTGGGTGCTTACAATTCACGTTTGTTCCACATAAAGTAAAACAAGCTACAAAAGATACAAGATATATCCTGACATTCTATACATAGCATATTTAAGACACAGCATCAATTATTAGCTCTCTGTCATTATTTATAAAGAATAAAGCCTGGTCTATGGAAGCCACATACATACATAAACCTCAAGAGTATAACTGATTATAGTCCATGGATTAGGGAGGAAAGACATCACTGATTGTATCCAAGTTTGTCTTCTTGAGTGAGAGTACATAAATTCATTGGCTGCAAAACATGTGGATGGACAGAAGCTGAGAAGTCAATTGAATTACCCAGCCATCCCATGGAGAGAAATCAGATCTGGTAAAAATGATTTCAGAAGAGTCTTTAGAAACAAAAAGACCCCCTGGAATATCGTTGGTACAGAGGATGAAAAAAGTGTGTACAAACAACATAGTGGACAGACTTTTTCCAGGAATATCCACAAATTAAAGCATTTTTGTATAGGGTCATTACTTGAGGAGGGATGCTGGAATTGGAGAATTAAAGACAATTCCACAGAGAAAAAGAATAACTTTCCATGTGTCAGGGTGTACTGTTTATTCTTGTTTCTTGTTGACTGGAAGCTCTATATGTATGGTTGTTTGTTAGCATGACTGTCCTTTTTGTGTCCAATGTGTTTTCTCATGTGTCTGTACATATATTTTTATTTCTCTCTTATATGATTTTGTGCATTAAAACAATTATTCACTCACCTAAATTCTATCCATCTTTGCACCTATACCATATATTCCAGTATCCCTAACAATAAGAGGATGAAGAAATGCTTATTTTATTTTCATCAAAAAGAAATTGATTAAGGCAGAAACACAAGAATTATAATGTCTCTATTGTTGAAATATGAAAATTGGAGCATAGGAAATACATTTAAATACTCATCAATATAGTTGACTGGCAAAAATCATGCTTTACTTTTTTTTCTAGGTTATTATAGCCATGTACTTGTTTCGTAGGCGACTTGAAATTAAGTGTAACTCAAAAAAGAGGATTATACTTTGGGAAAAAATGAGTGAGGACATAATGTCAGTCCATATGTGGTTGGGGTTGTTTTATAATGTGGGAAGTGTGCTAGAATGGGACACAATGTTATATCATAAATGTTGCCTGGCAACCCTGGTGGAATTCTCTATTTGCATATCATGGGCCAAGGAAGCACAGAGTAGAGTAGCTGAAATGCAGTGTTATCATTGAATATCTTACCATCCCAAGATAATTGTCCCATACAACCTTTAATGACAGTGTACTTGAAAATTGATTCTCCTAACCAGGCCATGGTCAAATCACTGTAAGTTGGATTGCAGCTATTAATATTAACCAATTCAAGATTACCTATTACCAGGAAAGATGATATGTGGAAATCATTTCAAAGAATTTTGTTGATGAATGTCCATCTTTCTTAAGTAGTAAATCTATGGTTTAAGAATATAAAAGTACTCAGAATTATCCAACAGATGGGGAGTTTTCCAGTATTAGCTCCCTGCAGCAAGGTTTTAATCCATTCACTAGAAAGGAATAATGGATAATTGGACAAGATTCCATCTCTAATGTTGGGGAATGGGATAGGGGTTTGGGTCGCAGGGGAGGAGGTGAGGGGAGGGAATTGGGATTGACATGTAAAAGAAATCTCGTTTCCAATTTAAATTAAAAAAAACACTGAAGAATCCTGGAGTCTGCTAGCCTCATTCTTTTAGAGAGAAAAGCAGATTTATACTGTTTTGTTATGAAGAATTGTGTTGGAATAGTTTGGGAAATATTCAAAATTCATCATTTGTGTATTTAAAACTGTTTTGAACTGTCTGTTGTACAACAGCCTAAAACTATTTGCCTGTCATTGAAACTTTTACTCTTATTTATTTGAGCAGAAGCAGGAGGTCCAAGACACTTTGCGAAGTATAAGGCAGAATTTAACTCTTTTTTCTCCATTGTTTTCTTTAAATTTTAAACAAGATTGTTTGACATGTCAATCCCAGTTCCCTGACCATCCCCTGTACCCCTGTCCCCACTAACACACTACCTATCCCATGCCATTTTTGTTCCCCAGGCAAGATGAGCCCTTCCATGGGGCATCTTCAGATTCTGTCATATAGTTTGGGATGTGGCTTAGGCCCTCCCCCTTGTCTCTAGTCAGAGGGAGTATCCCTTTATGTCAAATGGGCTCCAAAATTCCATTCCTATGCTAGGGATAAGTATTGATGTATTAGAAGTTGCTCCATAGATTTCCAAGGCCTATCACTGACACCCACATTCATGGGTCTGAATCAGTTCCATGCTGGTTACCGAGTGATCATTATGGGGGGCATTAACTACCACTTGTTTTGGTCAGCTGTTTCTGTGGGTTTCCCCAGCCTGGTCTTGCTCATTTTGTTCATCAATCCTCCTTCTCTGCAACTGGATTCCAGTTTAGTTTAGTGTTTAGCTGTTTGTATCTGCTTCTACTTCCATCATGCTCTAGGATGGCATACAAGTTAGTCATCAATCTCTTTATAAGGGGAGGGGATTTAAGGTAGCCTTTCCATTGTTGCTTAGTTGGTTATTTGGTGTAATCCTTGTAGATCTCTGGAAATTTCCCCACTGACTTATTTCATTTTAAACCTATTGTAGCTCCCTCTCTGATGGTATCACTTATTTTCCTCTCCTCTATTCTTCCCCTACACAACATTCCTGCTCATTAATGTCCTCCTCACTCTTCCTCTTCTCCTGAGAATTTAACTCTTTTGCTCCTGTGAGCAACAAAATCCATTCTGACCAGGCAGGGATTCAAACTTCCAGAGCATGTCAATCATTATTGACTCTGCTTTAAGTTTTCAGGCAGTCTCATTGAATGATTAGTTAGATGCAACAAGCAATACCAATTAGGTCTATGGTGTGCATTGATGTCAGTTAGACTGTGAATGAAATTGCACCTTTGGCACTTAAAGGATAAAAGCAAGACTTCAGCTTCTAATTTATCCATTTTGTCTCTTGAGCTGTTAATTGGAGCAATAGCTTGTTGAAATGAAGATTTTATTTGACCTCTACTACAAGGAAAATGAGATAAACAAAGTACTTAAATAGGTTAAGGCAGAAATAATATTGTTCATTGTTAACAAAGAATGTGGATTCTTATAATTCTGGTGGGTTGATACCTAGAATTTTAATTGCTACTTCTGGAATAAATGATAAAGTCTTTCAGCATATACACATAGTACAGTCACTCTCTTCCAGCCTCCTCCCCACCCTCTTGCTAAACCACAATTGTCAAAAGATTACACTGAAAGATTCAGAGTCTCTGGCTTCTGAGGAACTTCACACTTGATTATGGGATATCAGGTAAATCCTCACCTGTGTAGTTTCTCATGTCACTTTAACTGTGTCCAAGAATGTTTAATGATATAGCCTGTGTAATCATTCCCATTCTTAAATACTGAGAAGAAAATTGAAACAGATGTGAGTTTCACATGGAATAAGGCTGGAGGTATAGTCACAAGAATTTGTGAACAGTGTTTGACAGTTTTGTTATGACAGGTTTGCAGAGCCCAGAGAGTAACCCAAGGAGTCAACACTCTGATGCAGAAGCAAAATGTTTCTTTTAATTTCAAGCTGGTCAGCTAGTATCTCACTGCATGGCAGGCAAATGAGATGCCAACCTGCCCAAAAGAATAGGTTCCAAAGAGCAGACCATTAATTTTGAAGGCCACAAATTTCAGTTTCCATGGTTACTTAAGGTCATCCAAAGTACAGGTAAAGTGATATATATATATATATATATATATAATATATATATATATATATATGATATATTTGACTGAGATAAGACATTGCCACTGGGTCTGCCAGGTATACCCTGGGATGTAGGTTCTTTTTGACCAGAAATTAGCAAAGTAATATTAACAGGAGTTACCTCCTCTTCTCTGAGAGCAGTGGCTCGAATACTAGCCATGGCATTCTTTATTTAATCAGTTAAATTTAACTTTAACTTTAGAAGTTCCATTTTCAGGGACTAAGTTAATAAATTTTTTAATTTAATTTTTGTTTCCTCATTTTTCCCTTTTCTTATAGGTTACCTAATCTTGGGTTACTAGTGGACAATTAAAAAAAAACTCTGGGGATATTTGGGTACAGGTTACTAAATTTTTATCTATGATCTTCTTGTACCTTATATATAGGCCTTTATTATTTACTTAGCATCTCAATCAGGTAAAAGTGTGTATTAAATACTGCCTATTTGTTATGTGTTTAAATATTTATTGTCAATCTCTTTCAGTTACATTCTGTAGTAGTGAACTTTATTCCTTCTTGTATTATTATTTTTTTCCTTTGTGAGAAACATGTTTTTGACTTTCAAAAATTTTTCAATTTCTCATTATATAATGTTTTAATTTTTCAAGACAGTTTTTACTTAATTTTTTTAGTCTAAATATGTATACCCATTTTCATGTACCTAAAGATGAGGCCTCTTCACCTTTTTTCATTCTTTTTGTTTTGGTACATCTTCTTCTAACCTAATGGTATTTTAAGTTTCTTTTATGATACAGTGAAGATTGGAGTCCTACATTAAGGTGAGAAAATACCAAGACAGAGCCAGATGAAAATACAAGGGAAAAGCCTTACTTACAGAGCAACCTAGCCAGCCGGCACAGCAGCAGTCTGTACAGCAAGCCAAAAGCGCAACTGAAACCAGCCACCTGCCACCTGAATGTACCTCACTCTACATCCGCTGACCATGCTACAGCATCTGCTACACTACATAGCTGTGTTCTGTATCTAAGTTAAAGGGATCTAAAGACAGACACAATCTGAATGTATGAATTCATTGCATTAGTTCTTACAAGAACTCTTTTAAAAATTATAAATTTTAACATAGCACTATTTAATTTCACAGGAGATAGGGACATTCCCTAGGCAACAATATGTGTGCCAGCTGGCTTTCAATGAACTTCAGGTGGTGGCCACACCATATTTGTATGCCTTCAGGAGTTTGATTGTGACCCGTAAAAGGTAGAGGGTCTCACTTACTATCTCTGTTTGAGGTTAGAAGATCTGAAGGGCAGAGGCAGCATCTTCTAGAATAGAAGGAGTTCATCTCTTATTTATGTAAGTGCTTCCCTAGTAAACACCTAATTATCATTTATCTTGGTTCTGGTAGACTCATTGAAACCCCACCTTCCATTGGAAACCCAGTGTGTTCAATTCTACAATCAGGCTGTGTGGCTAGCCTTTCCTGGCATTACGCTACACAAAGCCGTCCTTGCTAGTCTCCTTCCACTCATAGTGTCAGATGAGGCAGTCATTTCTGAGATCCTGCTCTCTGCTTAGGTAGTTTCATGCTGGTGTCTGTTAATTACCTGTGTATACTTAGGGTAAGAGTGGTCAAGTTTCAATTTGTCAAATGTTTCAAATTCCATAAGAGAAGTGTTGAATAGATAATAAATAGATGCCCTCAACATCAGCTTGAAAAATTACTTGCAAAAGGCATCTTTGGAAATGTATTCTTCTGATTATATTGGGTCCTACAAATCCTATTTGTTTTTTCTCTCTTGAGAGCTCTTTTGGTATTCATTAAAATATGGAAGGATGGTTTTAATGCAAAAAATAGAGAAATCTTATTATACACGGCTCTCATAAAATAAAATATTATGTGTTTGTGTATCTGTCTCTCTCTATGTGGATGTGTGTGTGTGTGTGTGTGTGTGTGTGTGTGTGTATACACTTCTATTTTTACACTCTGATTTTATCAGACAAGTTGATAGAGGCCTGTGATGCCAGCAATGAGGTAGCTTAGCAGTTAATTGTGATCAAGAGTCAAAGGCCATCCTGAATCACATGATGCATCTCTCAGTAAAATTGATCAATAATGAATCAAATGAATAATGATCTTATGACCATTGTATTTAGCTTTGTGATATTATACTTATATATTTTGAAGCATGATCTCAGACACAACTGGGTGACCCAGAATTATGTTAATACCAAAATATGTCATTCACATATTTCTGCCTCTTATTCTTAAAGTTGGCAAACAGATGTCAACACCCAATACAGCTATGGCAGCACTGATGATTGAACCCAGGACTTCTTGCATTCTAATCAATTAGAAAAATAGCAGAGCAGAACCAGGAACAGCCAGGGCAGGAAGGTGGTGGTGTTCAACAACGGCACTGGGTTTCTGAAGTGTGGATATGCAGGCTCTATATTTCCAGAACACATCTTCCCAGCTTTGGTTGGAAAACCTATTATCAGATCAACAACCAAAGTGGGAAACATTGAAATCAATGATCTTATGGTTGGTGATGAAGCAAGTGAATTGTGTTCAATGTTGGAAGTTAATTACCCCATGGAGAATGGCATAGTACAAATTGGGATGACATGAAACACCTGTGGGATTACACATTTGGACCAGAGAAACTGAACATAGACACCAGAAACTGCAAAAGTTTACTCACAGAACCGCCTATGAACCCAAACAAAAACAGGGAGAAGATTGTAGAGGTAAGGTTTGAAACTTATCAATATTTTGGTGTGTATGTAGCCATCCAGGCAGTTCTGAGTTTGTATGCTCAAGTTTTATTGACTGGTGAAGTAGTAGAATCCGGCGATGGTGTGACTCATATTTGCACAGTATATGAAGGTTTTCTTCTCCCTCGCCTTACAAGAAGGCTGAATATTGCTCGAAAGGATATTACCAGGTATCTTATCAAGCTGCTCCAGTTGCAGGGATATGCGTTCAAACATTCTGCTGATTTTGAGACAGTTCGTGTAATTAAAGAAAAACTTTGTTACGTGGCTTACAATATTGAGCAAGAACAGAAGCTGTCCTTAGAGACCACAGTGTTAGTTGAATCATATACACTCCCAGGTGGACACATTATTAAAGTTGGAGGAGAAAGATTTGATGCACCAAAAGCTTTATTTCAGTCTCATTGATCAATGTTGAGGGAGTTGGTGTTGCTGAATTGCTTTTTAACACAATCTAGGCAGCTGACATTGATACCAGATCTGAATTTTACAAACACATTGTGCTTTCTGGAGACTCTACTATGTATCCTGGCCTGCCATCATGGTTGGAATGAGAGCTTAAACAGCTTTAATTAGAACGAGTTCTAAAGGAAGATGTGGAAAAACTATCTAAATTTAAGATCTGAATTGAAGATCCACGCTGCAGAAACAATATGGTGTTCCTGGATCTTGCAGTCCTGGCAGACATCTTGAAAGACAAAGACAACTTATGGATGACTCTACAAGAGTACCAAGAAAAGGGTGTACTTGTGCTGGAGAAACTCAGTGTGCCTGTTCAATAAAATTCCAGGCTTGTTCCCATCATGCCTCTGATGCAGTCTTCTTTTTCCTCAGTTTTTTTTTTTTTAATTTTTCTTTATTGCCAACATTTGAACTCATTCAACTCCAGGACTGAAAGAAGCTTCTCTATCCCCTTTGACTGGAAAGCTCCAGTTTTATCCTCTGTCTTGTGGAAGCATTTTTTAATTCTTGTTAATGTGGGTAAATCCAGTTGTTTAATGCAATCAATTCTCTACAAACATAACCCGAGGGCAAAGGGTCTCTGTTGCTTTCTTTCTTTCTAAGTAGACATTAAGATCATTCCTGTAGGCATTCTATTTTTGCTTTATTGCTCTAATGCTGCTAGTTTGAGTTTAGCATTTTAGGTGGTATGTCTTTATTAGCATAAGAAACACTTTCACATGAGCATTTACATGCTCTAGTTGGGGGTGTTATGGGATGGGTGCGCAGCCCTGGCACTTTAGGGCATTTCCTCTATAGTCTTAGCTTTCAGCAGTCAACTGCTGCCACTTTTTAATGACCCTGAATCTTGTCCTTTTAACATCTTTGGGAAATATTAAGCTCAGAATTAAGGTGTTTGGGGTAGGTTTTGTGTGGTGAAACAAATGGGTGGTTTTTCTGTTATGGTTTTGGTGAGTTTCTGATTCTGGTTTTGTGAGATGAACCTCAGTTACAGTACTCTGACTTGGTAGCTATATAAACATGTCATATGAAGACACAGTAATAAAATATGTTTGGTATTTGCATAAAAAAGAAATGTGCATTCAAATTCAATATGATGATGTTGATCTACAAACCTAGAACCAACTGATCTATGACAATGAAACTAACGTTATGAAACATAAAACAGAAATCTTTTTCAAAAACAGGTACTCTCACAACTGGATATTCAATGTAGAAAAATCTTACAGATTCTTATCTATCTATCAAAGACTTCAATATATATTCAGGCAAAATGAGCTTCATAGAACAGAACTTGGGAAGAAATTGCCTTGAACCCACTGGCATAAGATAACGCTTCCTAAATATAACACCATTAGCCCAGACATTGAAAACAACAATCAATAAATGTGAACTCCTGAAACAAAGAAGCTTCTGTAAGCCAACAAAAAGTTAGGCTACAGAATGTACAAAGTCATCGACAACCCCATATCTGAAAGAGAGCTAAATGACAAATATACAAAGAACTCAAGAAACTAGGCATAAAAATGTAAAATAATATAATTATAGAAATGGCGTACAGAGTCTTAGTCCTGCAAGTTCATGGTCTTCTGCACTACTTCCCTGTAGGAATCCCCTGAAAAACAGACCCCTGATTTGTCCTGCCACCAAATCCCCCAAAGAGAAAAGTATGCAAACAAAACCATGAAGCATCTGCTATCATTGCTTTAATTCAGCACCCACCAAGAGATAAGATTGTCAGTCCTTCTCCTGCCAACCACCCCTGTTGGAATCCCCTGTTCTGCATTCCTCATTCCCATCACACCACCGAATGCCCCAGAGAGACCTGAAGGATTTTCAAACCATGAAGCATCTGCTGACAGTTGAGTATTGCACGCATCTTAACCTGGAGAGAACCTTGGTTTCATAACCATGAAGAAAGGCAGAGACCTTGCCTGCACTCACTGGTAGAAGGAATGAAGAGATGACAGTGTAAGATCATTTTCAAACACAAAAGGCTAGCTTACCCACACTCCAATCTAGACATTGTATGCCAGCAATACCAGAACATTCCAACATAGATGAAGCAGAAGAAAAGAACCTTCAAACAACTTAATTAAAAAGATAGAAGTGCTCAAAGAGGAAGTAAGAACATTCCTTAAAGAAATTGAAGAAAAATAAAAAAAATAAATCAAGGAAAATACTACCAAAAAATTTTAGTAATCTCTTAAAAAATGCAGGTAAAGCCAAGAAAAAAATATGAGGGGAAAATTCAAACACTTCAAGACCTGAAAAGAGAAATTGAGACAATACAGAAAACACAAACTGAGGGAATGCCAGAAATAAAAAATCTGGGTAAATGAACAAGAACTACAGATACCAGAATAACAGAAAACACAAGAGATGGAAGACAGAATCTCAGGTTCTGTAAATAACAAGTGTAAATAGATTCATTAACCAAAGAAAATCTTAAATCCAACATACCCTTAACACAAAATATATAGGAAACACCATGAAAACACAAAACTAATAATAGTAAGTGTAGAAGAAGTTGCAGAAGTCCATCTCAAAAGTGAAGAAAACATATCCAATATGATCACAGAAGAAACTTACCCAACCTAAAGAAGGATATGCCTTTGAAGGTGAAAGAAGCCTACATAAGACCAAATATTCTGTACCAAAAATGTCTACACCCCATATAATAACCAAAACGACAAACATCCAGAATAAAGAATATTAAGGGCAGCAAAGTAAGAAGGCCAAGTAACATGTAAAGGCAGACTTATCAGAATTACACCTGAAATCTCAATGGATAATCTGAAAGCCAAGAGGTCCTGGATAGATATTTTACAAATATGAAGAGACCATTGATGCCACTTGAGATTACTACACCCATCATAGCTTTCAATCACTATAGACAGAAAACAAGATATTCCATAACAAAACAAGATTTAAACAAAATACATCAATAAATCCATTCGTACAGAAAGTACCAGAAGGAAAACTCCAACCCAAAGAAGTTAGCTACACTCACAAATCCAAAGGCAATATATAATAGCACATTAACAAAAGCAAGAAAATGGAAATCCACACACAATTCCACCAACAAACACAAATTAAAAAGGAACAAGAATCAGCAATCAATGATCACTATTATCTGTCAATATCAATGGTCTTAGATGGACAATAAAATGTCACAGGTTAACAGAATAGATACAAGGACAGAATCCATCCTTCCTCTTCATACAAGAAACACATATCAACTCCAAAGACAAACATTGTCCAATCAAGTGGATCTACTATAGAAGCTTGTGTGGCTATACCAATATCTAATAAATTGTTCTGTTAATTAAATTTAATCAAGAGAGTTGAATAAAATCATTTCATATTCATCAAAGGAAAAAATCAATCCAGTTGAAGTCTTAATTCTGAACACCTATGTACCAAATACAAAGGCATCTACATTTGTAAAATAAACATTATTAAAACTCAAACCACACATAAAACCTCGAACACTTACACTGGAAGACTTCAACACCCCACTCTCACCGCTGGAAAGGACTACAAGACAGAAACTTGCTGGTGTAGAATCCCTAGACTCTGGAGCTGTCATATTAGTCTTCCTATGGATGAACGTGTTCTTATACTATCGTTTTCCCATCACTTATTACAGTGGGTACAGGAGGGTTCTCTCCCAGTCTTTGTTGTTATAGGTCCAAGGCTCTATCTGTTAGGTATAGGTGGATTCAAGGTGACAATGGTGGCACATATTAGATGCCTTTCTGGATTATTCATTGGTTAGATTTGACTGGGAGTTGCAGTTCAGGGGACTTAATCAGAGAAAAGTGGGCAGGAAAAGGACAGGCATTCACCTCTTCTTTTTGGTACCTGTCCAAGAAAAGAATGGTGGCAGATGCTGGAGGCTCAGTCTGCTTCCAACCAAGCATTCAAGTTTAGGAAACCAACAAGTTCGCTAAACATAACATGGAGATACCTTATTAGATTTATCTTCACCTATGTTTTGCCTCTGGGATTTGTATTTTTCTTTCTGTATGTTCTACTCTGTGTCTTTCCCTGTATATGCCTAGGTAGCCCAGGGTGTCCTGCTCTTTTATTCCCCCATTCAACCCTCTGGTACTATGCCCACTTCTTCTATCTCTAATAGTATATTTCTGCTAATACCTATCTTTCTGACTACTCCTATCTCCTTGCCCACTTCTGCTGAGCAATTGTCCATTCACTTTTATTTAGACCAATTGTGTGCCTAAGTTAGTCAAGGTGAAACATCTGTAGCACATCTTTATATACTCAAAATATGCATCAAAAATTCATTTTACACAACTTTAAATATTTGACAATGGTAGCAGGATCAAATGTAGTATACCTGTAGACAGTTAATATAATATTGTGCAGCATAAACTAATTAACAAACTTTATTTCATTAAAATATTTTAAAATAGTTCATTTATAAAAAAATAAGAAGCCTAATACAGATGGGAAATAGAAATTGTGAATGAATCAGGTATGGTACTTTTTTGATACTGTATTTTTAAATGGTAATATAGAAGACAATAACTTCTGAAAGACCTTGTCTTTCAGACATTTAATCATAAATGCTAAATTAAATCAACCTATGTAAATTAAGGGTTCTTAACTGCATATTGAAATACACAAAATAGGTTGTGTTGGAGGTACAGGTTGTGCTTTGTTTCAACAGGAAAGCATAAATTATGGATCTTTTCAAAATTAATGAACAGACTTTAATGGTAATATATACTGCAAATCTTGGATGCATTCATTAAAAAATAAACCAAGAAATGTACTGTACAGCTCACATATATGCTGATCACACAACTAATTAAACACTTCTGAGACTGTATGAGACATTTAAAAATCTTGTTGTCTGCATAGTCCACATGAGGTTGTGGGACTCCTAATGTTTTTCCCAATGTATTTTACACCTCTATCATCCAAATTCAAGCTTATATTTAGGCTAACATATGTGGTGATAACTTGTTTGTGCTAATAAAATCTGTCTGATGGTCAGAATGGAGCTTAACACTATCTAACTACAGAGATCAGGAGGTCTTCATTGACAGACAAGAAGTGAGGTAGCTGGGCAGAAACAGGATATAAGCAGGTAGAAATAGGAACTCTCCCTCTTGTCTGCTGAGATGCTAAAGAGGTGAAGTGTGACAGTGGTTTCCCCATTCCCTCTGATATATTAGCATTTTCTTCTATATCTGACTATGGATTATTATTATTTAGAACAATTAATAATTTATAGACATATTAGTGAAAATTTCTAACAGTGGAAAAAAATACCAGGAAAATTGGAGATTAA
The DNA here is from genome assembly GCF_003668045.3 of Cricetulus griseus. NCBI lineage: Eukaryota > Metazoa > Chordata > Mammalia > Rodentia > Cricetidae > Cricetulus > Cricetulus griseus. The sequence continues at coordinate 2,898,903 of NW_023277030.1, forward strand.
TTCAGGTCTCCACAGTTGTTATTTAGAATTGGAACCAGACTTTTGGAAAAAAGCAGATAGATTATCTTTTGAAATGGCCACATTAATGATAAATCATTCAGCGGTCATGAACTGCACAGTCTTAGAACTGTCTTAACATAGAATTGGACCAAAGGCAGTTGGAGAAAAAACTTTAAATGTAACGATGCCAAATATTAATCAACTCTACTCACAGATTTGTGCCTATTGTAGTAGTTATCAGAGAGACTTCATCCAGAAACTGTTAGAAGCAGGTACAAAAGCACAGCAAAACATTATGCTGATCTCAGGAAATACTTTTTAAAGTGGATTGAAGGCAATTCCCCAATTTTTTCTGACCGGGCTGTTTAATGGGAGAATCCACAAGACAATAAATCTGTGGTAATGAAGATTAATAATTTGGACTCTCTGCTTTAGAGTGAAGCATACTAGCTACTCTGGCACCCATTGATAGAGTCCATGGCAAGTTGATTAGTTCAAAAATGAAAAGTGAGTAGGCATAGTGGTGGCACAGTGGCTGCAACAGTTAAGAGGAAGAGGCATGTGTATCTCTGAGTGTGAGTCCAGACTGATCTGGAAATAGAGTTCTTTTAAGTCAGGACTGTATAGAACATCTCTGCAGAAATGATAAGTCTACAAAAATAATTATGATGATATTAATAATGATAATGATAAGGATAATAATAATAATAACAATAATAATAATAGAATGGAAGTATGGGATACTGTACTCTCCCATGCCTCATGAAAAAGATTAGCACTTGTTGCCCAGAAGATGTCTTTGTCTGCAGTGACTCTTGATGTGTCCCGTGCAAGTAAGTGGACTTATATGAAGAAGCTGTCCTATGTATGCACATCCAACAATGACATTAATGAAATTAAAAATATCTGTATTAAAACATATCAAGGTTTGATAATCCTGCTCAATTGCTGGAATAACAGGGGAAAATATGATCTTAACATCTGATTACATTCTGAAGATCACCTCACAGTTCCTTCAAATAACCAGTGTGCAGCTATGTGTCCTTCTGAAAGCAGTTTTGGATAAGCAGCAACTGCAGCAGGTCCAAATATTCAATTTATAATGCAGATTGAGTCATAATAGAGAATTTGTATAACTGCAGTTTACTCATCTGTGGAGAGGATTCATAGAAAATTATGTTTGTTTGTAGACACCACTTTAACGCATTTGAAAACAAATGGAACAAAGCTGAAATGAATTGCTATAAAGTAACATTAAGGAGTACAAAGTTGACTAAAAAGATAACATGCTTTTCACAAAAGGCAATCAATTACAACCCGCACCAAAATTCATGCACTGGTCAAAGTTTAAGCTTCTTGTTTTCATTTAAATGTGTGTTTCTTTAAATTCAAAATTGTTTTACTTCAAGTTTCATTGAGGTTAAGCCATTCTAATTGTAGTTGTTGAGTTACTGGAAAGATGACTGATTGTTTTGAACATTGGTTAGTATGGATGTCCAGCACCTGTAATTTAACACCAGTTGCAGATGCTCCTATATCTGCATCTGGCCCACACTGGCACCAGGAAATTGTGTTTTATGGAGACATGCATCTAGGTAAACATTTAAACACAAAAAGTGCAAAAGTATTTCAAAATTTATTTCTGACTAAGTCGAGAATTACACAAACATATATTTGGTGTTTTTAATAGCATCCCTATTTCATTATCAAAGGGTTTTCCATTAATGGATCTTGACATGTTCTGCTCAGTCTTCACCAAATATGTGTGAAATAAACACTGATGAGTAGATAAAGAAAACTAACATGATACAGGTATATGCTTAGTTATGGGGGATGAGAAGGTTTACTGTTGATATGAGGGACAGAAGAATCTGGAGGGGTACAGAGAGAAAGAAGTCTGTAATAATGAAGGGGTTGAGAGTGAAAAAGACAGGGAAGAAAAACGAAGTTGTCAGGAGAAAACCAGAAGACACATTGACCTCAATTTCCAAAGTGACTGAGGCTATAAAAAATCACAGAATGGGGAAAGGGAATTGGGTCTCAGGTTTTGGAGTGGTTAAGAGTAGGGGTACAGGATGGGATGTTCTGAGGAGCAAGGACTCTTTTATGAGGGAACAGGTATTAGAAATGCTGAGAAAAACTTTGGCCACCATCCCTTTTGGTAACTTGTATAGGCACCTAAGCCATTTATACTTAAATTGTGACTTCCCACAATTAAATTCTGAATTCATTCTTGTAGCTTTTTATAGTACGGCTCCCTCACAAATCAGGTGACATGAGCTAGCATGTTAGAACCAGGAGATTTGTTTGGATTTTTCAAGAATGCTAAAGCAATTTGGAAGTAATGGGACTTTAATCAGTTCCTGTCCCTCCAGGTTGAGGACTGTTCATTGGACTACACCCTTTTAGTCCATGAAGGCAGTCCCATTTGTAAAGGGACAAATTACCAGGGAGGTCATGGTGCCAGTATAAAATGCATTGGCCAATGTGTCTTTGAAAGTGCATGATTCTGCATATTTTTAGCCAGGATTTTAATATTAGGCAAAATTGCAATAATTACTACAACTTAGTAATGCTTGCATGAAACAAGATGAGCATAAAGATTCTTGGGAAAAAGCTCTTTGTAAGAAGCAGAGACAAATTCCTGCAAAGTGACAGTAATTACAAAGCATTCGTTTGTATAAGTCTTGATTTTTTTCTCAAGCATAATAGAATTAATATTGATATTTTCTTCATTGAACACAGAAATGTATCCATTTTCAGGACCTGATGGAATTGTATTAATATTGGTGAGTTAGAAAATAATACTTTTATATAATTAATGTTGCCATTGAGTTGTATATTATTGAAACTGAAGTGCAAGAAAACATGAGAAATCAGATTCTTGATTTTTTGGAAATTTGAGTATTTAATCAGGGATAGAAAAATCAGAGTTTGCTTGGTGAAAAGTATTAATCGTCAATAAAAGAAGTGTTGTATAGTTATTACTAAAGAGATGTATCACAATCTTGGCTTGAATATTTTAATGCAAATTGCAACGTGACAATTGTGTTCAGGTGATTATATTGGGGCATACAAATCCTAATTCTCTTTTACTCTTTTGATAGCTCTCTTGGTTTTCATTAAAACATGAAAGCATGGTTTTTAAGTAAAAATAAAAAAGACAATTCTTATTAGGTATGGCTCTCATAAAATAACTAAATTGTGTGTGTGTCTGTGTGTGTGTGTGTGTGTGTGTGTGTGTGTGTGTGTGTGTCCACTTCAACATTTATACTATGATTTTATCAGGCCAATTGAAAGAGGACTGTGATGCTAGCAATGAGGTAGTAGAGCAAATGAATTCTGACCAAGAGTCAAAAGCCATCCAGACTCATATGACAACATCTGTCAATAAAATTCTATAATAATTAATCAAATAAATCTTGACCCTATGACTATTATATTTACATTTATGAAACTATGACATTATATTTTACAATAGGATCTCAGATACACCTGGCTGTCCTGGAGGCAAGTTTATACCTAAGTATATCCTAATTTGACAGCTGGGATACAGGCCTCACCTCCCAAGTATAACTTATGCACTTCTGATGATTGAACCCAGGACTTCTTGTATTCTAGTCAATTAGTAAATTATCTGAGCTTCATTCTGTTAGTTGCTATGATTAAGAGTTTGTCCTTCTTCACACAGCTGTAATTCTACAATACCAATTTCCTAATAAAACCAGAAAAATCATAATTCAAGTTGACCATCAGAATTGTGGTATGTGTCATACATTAGCCATTAACAAGACCAAAGTTTGATGACATTTGAAATTCTAAATGCACACTACAAGACCTTTCGAAATTCTTTAAATCAATTGCGAATTAAATTGAAAATTTTTAAAAATATTCCTTGTATACTTATATCATCATCCATAACTTGACACATAATTTGGTGACCTGTGTGTGTGTGTGTGTGTGTGTGTGTGTGTGTGTGTGTGTGTGTGTGTGTGCGTATTTGTGTGAAGGGGGAAGTTACACAGGAAGTTGAATTTTTTACTGTTGAAATGCTTTTTGTAACTCATGTGATCCCCCATACACAAACAAATCTGGAGGCATAGCTTACAGGGACTATCTTCTCTCTCTTTTGATTATTGTTGATGTATCATTTTTTTTCTTGGAGATATCCTATTCTCCCTTTCTACTAAATGAAGCAAGGATAAATTTCTGTTGTTGAACATTTAGTTCCCTGCATACAGAATCAGAAATATAAATTATGGAATGGGATTATATGTATGATAAGTATTTAGGTAGACAGAGAGGTAGGAATGTTTTCAGAATGGGGTCGGTAACATCCATCAGCTACTGGATGAAGGTTATAGGATGGCACACAAGTTAGTCATCAATCTCATTATATGTGAAGAGAATTTAAGGTAGCCTCTCAACTATTGATTAGATATTTAGATGCCATTTTCCTTGAGAATTCCTGGACATTTGCCTAGTGACATATTTCTCCTCCAAACATATAATGTATCCCTCTATTAAGGTATCTCACTTCTAGTTCTCATCTATTATTTCCCCAATCATTCTGTGTGATCCCTCATGATCTCCTACCCCCTCCTCTTCTCCCCTACTCTTCTTTGTACCTACCTCATTCTTCCTCATACTCCAAATTAATTCCGGAGATATTGTGACTCTCCTCTACTACGGGGAACCACATATGCCTTTGTTAGGGACCTACTTGTTTCTAGCTTCTCTGGAGGTGTGAATTGTAGGCTTCTTATCATTTTCTCTATGTCTAGTATCCATATATTATTGAGAACATAACATGTTTGTGATTTTGTGTACAGGGTACCTCACACAGGATGCTTTCTTCTAGTTCCATCCATTTGTTTCATTGTTATTTCTCCCTTGATTAGTACTCCGTTGATTAATTTCCATTGATTAATTTTATTACATTCCCTTTATCAATTCTTTAGTCCCGGGACATCTTGGTTGTTTCCATATTCTTGCTATTACAAATACAGATGTTACAAAAATAGCTGTACAGCTGTCCATGTTGCATGAATGCACATCCTTTGGGTATATTCAATGAGTGGAATTGCTACATGTTGACGTTGACTGATACATTTCAGGACAACTTCCATAATGACTGCCAAAATGTTTGTACAAATTTTCAAACAGAAGCAACAGAGAATTGTTCCCCTTACTCCATGTCCTCTCAGTATACAATGTCTGTGGTGTTTTTTTTCTGTAGCAATTCTGCCAGGTATAAGATGATATCTCATAGTAGTTATGCTTTACATTTCCTTCGTGTCTATGGATGTTAAGTGTCTTTTAGCCATTTTAGATTCCTCTATTGACTATGCTAAATTTCCTATGGATCAAAGACTTCATTATAAATCCAACTACTCTGAACATTTTAGAAGAGTAATTGAGAGGTAGCATTGAATGAATTTCTACAAGAGAACAATTCCTGAACATAACAGTAGCAAACACATTCAGACTGATAATTCAGGAATGTTTGTCCTGAAACTGAATAGATTCTGTAAGGCAAAATACATAAACAACAAGAAAATTCAGCTGCCCAAAGAATGGGAAAAGATCTCCACCAAACCCACATCTAGCCAAGGGCTGATTTCTAAAATATAGAAAAAAACTGAAGAATGGATATAAGTTAGTCATAAATCTCATTATCAGGGGTGGGCATTTTATGTAGCCTCTCTACTGGTGATTAGATGATTAGCTGGTGTCATGCTTGTGGAGCTCCAGATATTCTGCTAGTGCTTGATTTCTCTTTAAAACTGTAATGGCTGCCTCTTTGATGGTATGTCTTATTTTTCTCTCCTTTATTATTCCCCCTACACAAACAGGACCTTCTGTAAGGAAAGGACACAGTCAACAATACAAAATTGCAGCACAAAGATTTGGAAAGGATATTCACAAACCCATATCTGACAGGTGGCTGTTCTCACATATTTAAAATAAACTCAAGAAGCTAGTTTGCAAAACACCAAATAATCCAAATAAAAAGTGGGGTAGAGAAGTCAAAAGAGAATTCTTAATAGAGTAATCTCAAATTGCTGAAAGATACATAAACATGTGTCAACAACGTTAGTCATCAGGGAAATGCTAATCAAAAAATATTTTTGCTTTTAATATGATGACATATTTATAAAAATTTATGATAATGGAAAGAATATTCCTAGCTAAATTTGAGGAATTTCTGTCCACACAAACACATGGAGGAATATAATCTTAATACTCTAAAAATTATACAAGACTAAATTTTCACAATAGAAGTATGTGGCCTCAACAATAAGAGGAGATGACACAAAAACCAAGACCAGTGGAGATCCCACGATGCATAGGTTTTAGAGGGACAGAAATATCAATGGACACTCGATGTTACTCTTTGTCGCTGGGATCTCAGTTGACTACTGAGAATATATGAATTATACACAGAGAAATTCCTTCCTTGTGCACTAACCCATATAGAATCCTGTCTTGTTATTATCTGCTTACTGCCAAATATGTCAAAAAATGTACTGAGAGTTGGTGTTATCTGATTTCTCGTGTGAAACAATTTTGGAATTCTTGACACATGTCCTTGAATCTGCACTCTTCATTGAAATCCATATTCTTTAAACCACCATAGGCTTTAATCACAGAAAACTCACCTCAATACATGCTGATATCTAAAGATGTACAATGGATATGCTTTGGGGAGAGTAAAATATCCAATGATAAAACTGTATTTCTGCTTCACATGGATTCTTGTACAGATGATATGGGTTCAAAAAATCCACATGTTTGAACCATGACATATGCCTTGTCAAACAGATAGACACAGGAAACTTAGAATATAGGATACATAATAGACACCCATGCTCACATATATTCCATTGTAAAAGCACCAAGAAGTGATATTTTTCTGTAGATTCCAAGTAGATTTGGTTAGGGAATACATTTTATAACTCAAGAAGAAGTTTCCATTCCCTGAGTCAGGAGCCTACAGAGGAAACTTGAGTAATTTTTTGATAACTGCAATAAGAATACCCCCTCTATGGCTGGAGACATTATATATTCTTTCTATATAAACATCAGGATATGACACCACTATTGTTGACAATGCAATTGATTCATGTGGACCAGCTTTGAGGTCTCAACAGGTGATTTTTTCATATCAAATGCCTGAAACAATTATCTATCTCTACAATTTTAGACAACAATCTTAACTGTTCTCACTAAAATGGAGATATTTATCCAGCAAATTGTTTTACCATTTCTGATCATCAGAATATAATATGTGTTAATCGCAGAATCTTTTTAATTTGTGTGGTTATGTAGTTTCTACAAGTGATCACATACTTCATTCTTTGAACTTTGATAGCTCTACTACTAGATGAGGCATCCTAATTCATAACATGCCAGCATGATTTGGGGATAACCTCCAAATTTTTGATGTGTAGATGGATTTCCCCATCCTTCTACTTTCCCCAAATATATTTAGTCAAACACGGTCTTAATGTATTAGCTGTCCACATTTTACCTGTTGCCTGTGATCAACATGTGTCTGAAAAGAATAAGCACTGTGATAAGGAAAATCATGGATGCCAGACTTTCTAAATTTTGACCTGAAGAAACTTTCAGGGATTTTATGCATGTTGAGAGAAATTCCATCGATGTTTAAATGATTCAATTACTTAATGTTATACGTATCCTAACTTCATACGCTACATATTCAATGGAATCTTGTGAAAGGAAAATCTTCATTTTCCACTGGTTTAAACAATCTTTCATTACATCACACATGTTTCTCCTACTAATGTTTTCATTGAGAAAAATACACTGTCTTATGCTTCTTAATTCTGCATTTACAGTAGACAAACTAGTTTCTTAAATGTAAACCAATCTGAAAGTTTTAACTTGTTTTCTATTCTAAATGAATGTAATATTCATTTGAAGTAATATATGTTGACAATTATTGGTCTGTGAAAAAATCTTCAGGTTTGTACAAAGACATTTCACAGTAGAAAAATAAAGGAAAGCATGGAAGGAAAAAGGAAACAAGGCAGGATAACTAAAGGAAAGAAGAAAGGAAAATATAAAAAGAAAGAATTTTAATATTCATTAAAAATGAATATGAGGAGGAAATAACTTTAAAGATAAAGGATATAAAGTGGCTGGGAAAAGGCAGGAAGGACATAATGAGGAAATAAGGATAAAATAAATGAAACTAGAACTGGAAACTGAGAAGGTAATGATTATGGTTTAAGTAGTGTATATTCTAATTAGTGTAATTTACATTGTATAGCAATAATTTATGCTAAAGGGGTCATGAATGTGCTAATGAAATGTCATAAGTGATATTATTCAAACATATGAATGTTTTATTAGAGTACAATTTAATCTAAAAAAGGTGTATATCATATAACAAATTGTTTTATTCCATTAAAAGGAGCATTTCTCACATGCTCAGCTCCACTGAATATCTCCTACAATATTCTGTAGGCTTGAAGACTCCTGGGTTTACCTTCATGCACTTTGTCAAAGATACTGTTGGATATTTTATCTAATTTTTCACTTTTCACAATTTTTAACTTATATGAAACTGGAAAGGACACAACATAATCTGGATGAATGGGAGTACCATTATTAAGGGGAAATAACAATCATATAATAATCTTTTGTTTCTTTATTTTTTGAGACAGGGTTTCTCTTTGTAGCTATGGAGCCTATCCAGGAGCTAACCTTTGACAACAGGCTGGCCTTGAAATCACAGAGATCTGCCTTACTCTGCCTCCTGAGTTTTGGGATTAAAGTCATACACCATCAATGCCCAGCTCATATCATAATCTTAACACTGAAAAAAAAACACAGCAAACAATAGCAGGATCAAATTTATCCCCTCAACTTTAAGGGAAGTAAAAGATTAGCCATGACATGTGTCACGTGAAAATATGGAATGGTTTGATATAAAGAGCTAATGAATTGTAGGAAAACTGAGGGGAGCTCCACAAAATTTGAATGTATCTTTTGAAATCTGGTTTCTCTGTGTTCCACCAAGCAAGAAGTTAGAAACTCCAGGAAAGTTTCCAACTTACCCAGATATTATATTTAGACTCCTGGAGTAGTATTTTTTTCTAGATAATCATTGCCACCATTGAAAGTGTGAGATTATGACTGTGAATGTTTCTCATTCAAGAAATCTAGATCACTGTATGCCTTGTGAAAGTACACAGTGCATCAGTGCCTCAAACTTTAAATATGTGTGAATCTCACTAGAAGAATAACCTTGTCCATTTCTGTAGAATGTAGACTCTAGTGTAGACTTTTATTGTCTTCAAATAGGAATTTTAGGATAGATATATCATTAGAAAAAACACCTTGCACATGAGTAATAATCCATTATAAATAATAGCCTGAAGTCTGGTGGTGGTGACCCACATATTTATACCAAGCAATCAGGAGATAGAGACATATGAATCTCTATGAGTTTGAGACCAGGTTGGTCTACAAGATCTGGTTCCAGGACAGCCTCCAAAGCCACTGCAAAACCTTTTTTTTTTTGAAAAAAACAAAAATAAAATAAATTAAAAAAATAAGACATAACTCAAAATCTTACAGAATGGGTGTAACAATGGAAAACTCAACTCTTGATGGATATATTGGAGGCTTAATTTATTAGTCCAATTTACTTCTCAAGAAAGATGATTTCCACCAATGAAATCCCTTGAAAACCTTTTTCTCAGACGGTATTAAGTGACATCATATGCTCTTGACTGAGTAATTGTGCCAGATAAAGCCATTGTTCATGTCCTTGTAAATGGCCTGAATGAAGTCACCTACCACACTCTGAATATTAAAGTCTGTATAGGACACATATTTGGATAGGAAAATATCCTAAGAAAACTATGCTTCTCAGCTGTTCTCTACTCCTTGGTCCTGTGTTATGGAGAAAAAGAATCCCACTGTGATTTCCAATTGAAAATAATGATACCACTGTTTGTCACAATAACCACAAAAGAAGACACTTCCACACAATCACTACCTAACTTAACACCTTCCTTTGTCTTCTCCTTACCACATATGTTTATTTGTAAGTTGTAATTATGACCTCACATTACACAATTGTTTGTGTTCTCTCTTTTTGCTATAAATATTAAACACATCTCAAAGTTAAAATGAAGATGCAAGATGAAGAAGCTAAGTTGGCATATATCAGTCACATTATAAGGGAAGTGCCTTTAGTGTAGACTCTCCCCTATTGTTTCGATTGTTACTTCTTATCACCATTTTGTATTCCTGGATATTTGCTTAGTACCGTATTTCTTTTAAAAAGTATAATTTATGCCTGTAATAAGGTTTCACTTTTCTTGCTCTCATATGTTCTTCACCCTAATCAATTCTCCTTATCCTTCATTTTCTCCTATCAACTCCTATTCTCCTCTCCTTTTTCTCCATCATAACTCATCCCCCCAATGATCCCAAAGGTTTTGGGAGATCTTGTACCTTTCTCCTACACTGAGGAAACATGTATGTCTCTCTTAGGGTTATTCTTGTTTCTAGATTCTCTGAAGATATGGATTGCAGACTAGTTATAATTTTCTATGTCTAATATGCATATGTTAGTGAGTACATGATATATTTTTTCTGTGTATGGTTTACATCACTCAGGATGGTTTCTTCCAGTTCCATCCATTTTTTTCAACATTTTTTCCCACTGAGTAGTATTCCAATGATTAACTGTATCCAATTTTCTTTATCCATTCATTATTCAAGGAATAGCTTGGTTATTTCCATTTTCTTGCTATTACAAATACTGCTCTTATGTACATAGCTGTACAGATTGCCCTGTTGTGTGAATATACATCATTTGGGAATGTGTCAAAGAGTGGAATTGCTAGATGTTGAAGGATACTGATACCCAGTTTTCTGAAAAACTGCCGTACTGCCTGCCAAAATGGTTGTACAAGTTTTTACTCCCAGCAGCAACAGAATCAGGCCCCTTTCTCCACATCATCTGTAGCATAAATATTCCATGGTGTTTTATTCTAGAGCCTTTCTTGAACATGTAAGATAATATCTCAGAGCTGTTATTTACATTTCCCTGATGGCTATGGATGTTGAGTGTCTTTTACACATTTTGGATTCTTCTATTGACCAACCCAAAGTCCAATGGATCAAATACTTCAATATAAATCCAGGCACACAAAATATCTTAGCAGAGTATTTGGGAGATAGCATTGAATAAATTTGTACAGCAGACCACTTCCTCAACATAACATCAGTAGCACAGAAACTCAGACTGACAATTCATGAATGCTGCCTGCTGAAAATGAGAAGGTTCTGTAAAGCAAATGAAAGTCAAGAAGACAAGACAGCAGGCCACAGAATGGGAAGACAGCTTTGCCAACCCCAAATCTAGCCAATGGCTGATGTCTAAAATATACAAAGAACTGAAGACACTACTCACAAAATCACCAAATTATCCAATTAAATATGAGACACAGAACTAAACACTGAATGTATAACAGGGTTTTAATTTTTATGGATGAGAAAATCTACTAATAAAAGACTTTGTGCATGTTTTTCATGGACTATATGCAGTGAGAGTAGGTGAACTCCTGTTGTTCAATTGTTCCATTTGCTTGGAAATTCCCCAAAATTTTGTCATAGGCTCATTTGGAGACTCATATCAATTGTACGATGAAACTAAAAGTTGTAAAATGGCACATATCATCAGATATTAAAATCCCCAAGTACAAAACTGCCTCTCAGTTGCTACCTGTTTCATGGTCCCATGATCAGGACAGTGAGATTTCTGTCACATTTGCCAGGAAAGACTTAGGATCTGTCTGTCACAATCTATTACATCTTCAAATTCTAAAACAACCACACCCACTCATAAACTCACAATATATCCTCCTGGCCTTACTCAGAAGTCACAAATGTCTATCTGGTTTAACTATTTTATACACTTCTTCTGCCCCACAGTAACCTACTATGGCTTCAGTACAGAACACATGTAAGTAAATGCTTCATTATAATATTTCAGTTGTTTGCTGACCACTTAGATGTATCCAATATGCTGCAGTTCCTATAACAGAGACAGCCCTAAGTTTCTTGTAATTTTTTGTGAAGTTTTATGGCTTCCTGGTGTTGCAACCATATGATTTGGTACATTAGTTATTGTACTTTTTACCTTTTTTCTCCATTTTTATTTAAATTAGATACAAGATTGTTTTACATGCCAATTCCAGTTACCTATCCCTCACATCATCCCCTGCTCCATTAATCCCCTAGTCATTCCATGCCATTTCTACTCCCCAAGTAGACTGAGGTCTTCCATGTGGGTATTCAGAGTCTGACATATCCCTTGGGATAGAGACTCGGCAGCCCACAGTAGGCTAGGCAGAGGGAGTATTCCTTTATGTGAACTGGGCCATTCCTAGTCTATGGATAAATAATGATCTATTAAAAGTGGCACAATAGATTTCTGAAGCCTCCTAATTGACACCCATATTCATGGGGATTGGATCAGTCCCATCCTGGTTTGCAAACAACCATGGTGGTGGGCAAGTGGTCCCCATTTTTTGGGTCAGCTGTTTCGGTGGGTTTCAAAAGCCTGGTATCCTTGCCCCTTTGCTCCTCACACCTCCTTCTCTTCATTTGGATGCCAGTTCAGTAAAGTGTTTATCTGTGAGAGTCTGCTTCTACTTCTGTCAGCTGCTGGATGAAGGATCTAGGATAACATATAAGTTAGTCATCAATCTCATTAACATGGAATTGCAATTAAGGTAGCCCCTCCTCTGTTGCTTACATGGTTATGTGGTGTCATCCTTGTAGATCTCCAGACATTTCCCTGGTGCCTGATTTCTTTTTAAATCTATTCTGGCTCCCTCTCTGATGATATCTATTACTTTGCTCTCCACTATTCTTCCCACTACACAACCAGTAGCTTCTGTAAGGCAAAGAAAACAGTCAGCAGTATAAAATGACATCCTACAGAATGGGAAAAAGATATTCACAAACCTCATGTCTGACAGAGGGCTGATCTCCAAAATTTATAAAGAAATCAAGAAGCTAGTTTCCAAAACTAAAAAGGGGGTACAGAATTAAATAGAGAATTCACAATAGAGGAATATAAAATGGCTGAGAGACACATATAAAAGTGCTCAACATACTTAGGGATGTGGGAAATTCAAGTGAAAACAACTGTTTAGCTTTTAAAAAGCATGTCATATTCATAACACTTTATAATAATGGAAAGTACTTACAAGGATAAAATGGATGTCTTTGAAAAGAGTTTGAAGAATATTATAATCATGTAGTCATCTAAAAATTATACAAAACTAGCTTTCACAATAGAAGTATGTTGCCTGAACTTCAAGATTAGAGGGCACATTAACCCAGACATTTTGAGATCCCAGGAAGGAGAGGTTTTTCAGAGGTAAGAAACATCAATGGAAACTCGATGTGACTATGTGTAACTGGGAACTCAGTTCTCTGCTGAGAATATGAAGGGGACACAGAGAATTTCCTCCCATGTACATTAACACGTATAGAATAATGGCTTGTTACAATTTGCTTTCCTGACAAATCTGCCCACCAAAGGATTTGTGATGCTGTGTTTTCTGCTTTCCCTTGTGAAACAAATTTGGTGTTCTTCCCACCTACCCTGGAATCTGCACTCTTCACTGGGATCTATAGTTTTGAAACCACTATAGGCTTAATGACAGAAAATTAACCTCAATGCATGCTGATGTCTAAGGATGTACAATGGACTTTTCTTTGGGGAGAGTAAAATATCCAATGAGTACACTGTATTTCATGTGTTTTTTTGGACCAATGACATGAGTTCAAAGAATTCCACAATAATTGAGCAGTGACATATGCCTTGAAAAACAGGCAGACATAGGTAACATGGAATATAGGACATAAAAATCATATACCTGCTTGCATATATTCCATTGTAAAATCACCAAGAAGTGATACTTTCCTCTAGATTCTTAAGAGATTTGTTTGGAGAATATATTTTATAACTCAAGAAGAAGTTTCCATTTCCTAATTCATGAGCCTACAAAGGCCATTGGATTAAAATTGAGAATTTTGGTGAGATACCAGGAAAAAGATTACACACACTGTTGTAGGGGACATTATACATTCTTTCTATATAAACCTCAGTCTATGAAACAACTATTGTTGTCAATGTCTTTGATTATGTGGACAAGTTTGGAGATCTCAACTGGTTATTTTTCATGTCAAATGTCTGAAAAGATTACTTATTTTTACATTTTGTGATGAAAGTCTTACGTGATCTCATTGAAAAAAAAAAGGTATCTATCCAGAGAATGGTAGTTTTTTTCTGTTCTGATAATTGGACTATAACCTGTGTAAGCCTCAGATTCTTTTAAATTGTGTCCATATGTGGTTTGTACAAGTAATCACATTGTACGTTTTTGAACTTGTATACCTCTATTATTAGATATGGCATCCTACATTAAAATATGCAAGCGTGATTTTTAGATGTCTTCTGAATTTTTTAATGTGTAGATGGATTTGTTCGTCCATGCTCTTTCCTCATAATTATTTGGTGAAACATTATGTTTTTTTTTTCTGTCTTCATCTTCCTGGGGGAACAGAGACACTTATAGGCATATTCTAAATTATCATATACATTTTCAATTTTAAATTACTTATTTTTGTGTATAAATTTTTTATTAGTTCCAATTAGAAACAAGCTTGCTTCACAAGTCAATACCTATTCCCTCTCACTCCCCTCCAACAAACTCCCTATAAGCCCACTTCTTTATCCATCCTGCTCCAAGGGAGAGCAAGGCCAATAATGTGTGTTCTCCAAACTGTCATATCATCCTGGGCAGGGCCTATGCACTCACCCCTGCATCCAGGCGAAAGAGTTTCCACCAATATGGGATGGGATTCAATGTCCCTTATTACAAGCTTATAAATAATGATTTGCCACCAGGGGCCCCATAGATTGCTCTTGCCTCCTCATTGACATCCATGTTCAGCTGTCTGTATCAGTCCTGCGCTGGCCTCCAAGATATCAGTGTGGTATCCATATTCTCTCTCTTGCTCAGGTCAGCTCTTTCCAAGGGTTTCACCAACCTGGTACTGACCCCTTTTTTCTTCAGTTCTCCCTCTATGCAACTGTGTTCCAGAGTTCATTTTTTGTATATCTGTGGGTGTCTGCATCTGATTCCATCAACCACTGGAAGATGGCTCCATAATGGCATGTAAGGCAGTCATCAATCGCATTATAGGTGAAGGGCATTTAGGGTAGCCTCTGCACCATTTCCCAGATTGTCAGTTGGTTTCATCCTTGTAGATATCTTGAAATCTCCCTATTTCCAGACCACTCCTTGGAGCTATAATGGCTCCCTCTGTAATGTATCTCTCATACTACTCTCCTGTATTCTTCCCACGGCTCAACCTTTCTGCTCCTCCATGTCTTCCTCTCCCCTCTTCTTCTGCCATTCTCATTTTGCCAGCCCCCACTCTCTTACTCTCATGCTCCCAATTAGCTCATGACATTGTGCCCATTACCGTTTTCTGTGGTCTATGTATTTTGCTTTTAGAGTTCTTCTTGTTTTCTAGTGCCTTTGGTGATGTTGATGATAGGCTAGATACACTTTGCTCTATGTCTAAAATTCATATATGAGTGAGTATATACCATGTTTGTCTTTGTGTGACTGGGTTACTGTCACGTCCACCCTTGACCAGCAAGAACGACGCAACACCAAGGAATCTTCTTCACACAGTTTAATCGGGAACTTGATTTACAGTGAAATGGTAGAGGAAGACGGGGCCTGATATAGTCTACATCTACCAATCACCTAACACTACGTCGTGCGCAAACATAAGATTGTCTCCAAGCAGAATTAAGAGGATACATGACCTTTATCAAATTAGGAGTTGTTTACCACAGAGAGCACTCGCCTTCGGGCTGGCAGAAGGCTGAAACCAGTGCCATCTTTTGGGCGCAGTACTTTGTAGCTCCCAACAGTTCCCCCTTTTGGTTTTAATATTATAGGAGTAGCCGTATCTATCTGTTATCAGATTTCAGTCATCTCTGTCTTAGGTTCAACCCCATTGCCCCTATCTTACCCGTGAAAGAGTCACTGTGTTACCCTCATAGGCTCATGTCTTAGGTCGAAGGGAACACATGTATGCTTATTCGCTCAGCAAGAGGGTAGGTGCCCGTCATTGAGTATGACTGACTCAGATACATATCACTCACTCAGTAAGGGCAAGACAGACATCTATTTGTCTGTCAACATGGATAACCATGCTTGAGGGGATTTTCCTGCTTCCACAGCAGCAAAGGTCTGTACCAACATGGCAGCTTGGGAGTTTTGCGACTTCCTGATCCAGCATAGGCACCACAGGCAAACAAAAATGGCTAACAACATCATTGAAAGCATAACCCCTACTCCAGCCTATTCCTTAACTAAACTAAAGGCTTGCTTAATGGTAGTTAAGAGGGTATTAACAGTAGGCAGGCTCAGGCGTGTAGCATCCACGGCAAAAATCTGTTGTGTTAGGGTGTCTCTCAGGTTCTCGAACTGTTGACTCCAATTTCCCTGAAGGTAGGCACTCAGCTGCCAACTCAGGATGCTGTTCTCCGTGAAATTGTTGGGTATCCTGGAGGTGATACACAAAGAAGAAAAGAAATGAATGCATCCTATGGATGTTAAGGTTATTAAATCACCCACCTGTTCCTGCAACAAGTCCACTCTTTGGTTCACAGTTAGAATGCCAGCTTTCAAGTGGCCATCTGTATGGAGCCGTCCCTGCATTCTCCATTACAAGATGGCACCTGCATCCGGCAGGCACCGAATGTAAACAAATTAGTGTGCAGGCGCTGGGTAACTTTCCATCCCTTGGTCTCTGCCTCTTCCATGGCGTCATATGGTCCGATGAGCTACAGCGAGTCAGGGGGTAACACATCCGAGATGGCAGTTGCCAGCCTTTATAAGGGATGGGTTCTTGGGAGTTCGGGGTCTCTGCTCTGTAAGCTTATGCTCTCTCTCTCAAGACGCATTAAAGCTTTACTGCAGAAGGATCCGAGTGTCCTGTGTCATTCTTGCTCGCGAGACGATTGCACGGGACTTCTGGTGCCAAAACCCAGGAGCTTGTTAACATTGCCGGCACCGCGGAGACGCCTTGGAGGACGGGGCAGATTCAGAACTGCAGCGTGGTAAGTTTGGAGAGGTATGCTTAATCCTGATACCCTTTTTTTTACTTTGTCCTTAATTTGTCACCACCATGGGATGGGTCAGTAAAAGCCTTAACTCTAGTCTTTATTCTTCTTTTGTTCACATTGGTCTTATATTGTGCACATCGTGGCTGGTATTTCAGTTCTCGACCAAGCTTACCCCAGATAGCTGCCAGCATAATGGGCTCTTCAAAACAGAGAGACCTAATTAAAAACTGTCTAGAGGATGAGGCTTTCCGTCCCATGGTAGCAGAGAGTCAAGAAACGCTTAAAGAGGTACAGGATAATATATCAGAAACCGAACGAGATGAGAGATTAGGAGCTCAAAAAAGGAAGGACATGTCTAAGAAAAAGGGCCCTCCCAAGGATACAAAAAAGGGGGGAGAGACGATAGGGGATGAGCGGAGAAAACTACAGATGGCTTTCCCAGTCTTTGACAGGGCAAAAGGCCGCGCATGTTATCCAACACTGCTTGGAGGCCTGGGGTGCCTGGGGAAAGCCTCATATCCTAAAGTTGTTAAAGGTCAGAGAAAAGGTTGTTACAAGTCAGAGAAAATGTTCTGTTTCCTGGTAGCCAGCCACATGCAACCTGGTCACATGACTAACTGGTTGCCATTTTGCTGAAGTTAAAAAAAGGATACTTAAACCGCCATCTTGACTAAAGGTGACTGCATGGAAATTAGAGGTACCATCTTAGAAACAAGTATTTCAGTTAAGATTTAAAATGTTAATGCTACTATATACTGAAGAAAGACCTTAAGGGAATTTAAATTTCTTTTTAAAACCAGTTTTCAAATGTTTGATTTTATTAATGTTTGTACTTAAAGAGCTTCAATTTAAAATTATTTTTAAGCAAAGCCTAACAATGTAAAGTTCTTGTTTTATAAAAGATGCTAATCTATTATAAGATGTTACAGTTTATGTTTTTAGAAGTTAAATTTAGGATGTTGATAGCACACGCCTTTAAGCTCAGGATGTTGGTGGCACATGCCTTTATGTTTAGGGCGTTGGTGGCACACGGCTTTAATCCCAGCACTTGGGAGTAAGAGGCAGATGGATCTTTATGAGTTCAAGGCCTGCCTGGTATGGCAGATCGAATTCCAGGACAGGCTCCAAAGTCACAGAAAAACCCCGCCTCAAAAAGAAGTTAAGCTACTGTTTAAGGAATATAATGTAGCTCTATATAGTTTTAAATTCAACTATATTACAGAAATAAGACTTTACCTAGCCACCTGTGTGCTTCTTAAAAACAGATAATGGGCCGGCTTATACCTCTCAAAAGTTCCGGCACTTCTACAGACAGATGGAGGTTACCCATCTGACTGGCCTACCTTATAACCCTCAAGGACAAGGCATTGTGGAACGTGCCCATCGCACACTTACGTCCTATTTAATCAAACAAAAGGAGGGAATGGGAGCATCCTTACCCTCGGTGCCAAGAGTTGCAATATCCATGGCACATTTTACCCTTAATTTTTCTAAACATTGATGCTCAGGGCCATACTGCGGCCGAGCGCCATACCTCAAAACCTGAAAGGCCAAAGGAAATGGTAAAATGGAAAGATATCTTAACTGGTCTTTGGAGAGGCTCGAATCCTATTCTCATAAGATCCAGGGGAGCTATATGTGTTTTTCCACAGGATGAAGAGAATCCCCTGTGGATCCCGGAAAGACTCACCCGAAGAGCCCCTTTGGACCCTCAAAAGTCAGAACTCCACCTTCTCCCCGGGAGTTGAGAGCCACTATAATCCAGATTAACTCCACGCACCTTGACCTGTCCTTGATGGAGGGATTGTCATCATGGATCGCTTCAGCTGTCTCCTATTTTAAGGAATGGGTGGGGGTGGGATTGTTTGGTGCAGCCGTTTGCTGCGGATTGGTGTTGCTTCTCTGGCTGGTCTGTAGTCTCAGGGCTCAAACTAAGAGAGACAAGGTGGTTATCGTCCAAGCGCTTGTAGCTTTGGAACAAGGGACTTCCACTGATATTTGGCTAACTATGCTTAAGCAATAGGCCATCGACCAGACAGCTCTTGCACACCCGGAGCCTAGGCTCATTGCACAGGGTAGAATGTCTGGCTTGAGCAGCCCATGAGGGATGTCGAGCAAGGCATCGCACAGAGAGTTGCCCAGTATGCAGGCTTCTCTGGGAGGCATGTTGTCCTGCATAAGGTTTGCCTGCCCTAGTCTCCCTTTCCCAGAAAAACGGCAGAGGACAGGTCGAGAGCGCTTCGGGTCAAGCTAACAGCCTGATGGCGACTCTCGTGCACAGTCTTAATGTGTGATTGGGAAGGTACAACCTCTGCCTCTATCCCTCGACATTTGGGTGACCTATTTGCTTGTAAAAATATGAAGCCTTATCATTAACTAATAAAAAAGGGGGAGATGTAGGGAGCCATCCCTGAATTCTCCATTACAAGATGGCACCTGCATCCGGCAGGCACCGAATGTAAACAAGTTTGTGTGCAGGCGCTGGGTAAATTTCCATCCCTTGGTCTCTGCCTCTTCCGTGGCGTCATATGGTCCGATGAGCTACAGCGAGTCAGGGGGTAACACGTCCGAGGCAGCAGTTGCCAGCCTTTATAAGGGAAGGGTTCTTGGGAGTTCGGGGTCTCTGCTCTGTAAGCTTATGCTCTCTCTCTCAAGACGCATTAAAGCTTTACTGCAGAAGGATCCGAGTGTCCTGTGTCGTTCCTGCTCGCGAGACGATCACGCGGGACAGCCATCAATAGATCTTAAGGTAGTTAATGTTGTGGCTGTTTTTTCCACAATGTCATTGACTGTCTCAGCTGATTGGACCTGAGCAGCCATGGCAACGGCACCAGTCATAGCCGCTTCTGCAGAAAGGGTTATGGCAGTAATCAATGCTGCAGTTATGCCAAAATCCCATTTGGTTCTGATGATTTCCGTAATGGGTAATGTTCCTGTATCCACTTTAACCAGAATAGGAACATACATAGGAATCATTATCACTGCTGCTGTATTAGCAGAACCATTCCAACACTGACTAGCAATGCAGGAGATGTCAGTCGAATTGCACAAGATCACTTCTTTGGTAGCATCATTAGCATTAGAGAGCAGAAAGAAAAAAGGAGCTTTTAAGCATACTGGGCTAGCTGGAACAGTGAGATTATTCAAAGTTTTATGTATAGGTTGATTCTTAAGAGAAGGTACCTTCTCATCCCTAGTGCCAGAAACATTAAGAAGTCTTATGCAGAGACTCTGGAGAACTGCAAAAGGTTGAAGGGAAGTAAATGCTCCATGCTCGTTGGAGAGTACCCATTGAAATCATGGCCAGGTATTTTTACTACCTGTTCTTTGGGAACCTTCTTGAGTTAGGTTGTACTGATACCTGCCAAGAGGGTGAGTAAATTCAAAACCTGGAGCTATCTGTTTAAGTTTGTGGTTCGGACTCTGACAGAGAGTCCAATGAGGAGGATAGCCTCGATTGGGTGCACAATAAAGCAAGACTTGCCGAGCAGTGGAGTTCTCTTGACTAAACTGTGAAATTGAGGGTCGGAGCCCCTCCATTAGCATCAGAAATGTAGTGATATTTACATCCTTGCTTCCATTTGTACCAGTGCCGGAGCTAGAACTAGCGCCTGTAATAATCTGAGTCAGGACTTCAGTGAGCATAGCACTTGAGATCTGATTATGTGTAAGAGGGTCAAGCCAATTGCCAACAGAACCATTCTTCAACTAAATGCATGGGTTAGAATTATTAATAAGGGAGAAGCATAATGCTCCATGGAGAGAAGTATTAGTGGCTGAATACTGGGCAGTATCAGACTCTAAATTTATACAAGGGAAGCCCAATTCACAACTAGTAGAAAAAAAAAAACAGGCAAAACTTTAGATGTGCTATGAACAGGCAAGGGAATTGGCCACGCTTTCACTATGGCTCCCAGGATTTGTTCTCTGGCCTGGATCAGTCACGGTGTTGTCAAGGTCAGCAGCAGGATCAATATCGGAGGCTTCATTTTGTTTGTTGCACCGCCTCGTTAGTCTCTCTGGAATCCACACCAGGTCTTGCTGATGCTGGGGGAAAACACAAACAGAACCTCTCGCCCATGCTAACACCGAATCCGGCCCATGCCATAGACCCGTAAGGATATCTTTCCATCTTACGTAGCCCTTCTGAGCAGGTGCCTGAGTCTGGTGCCTATCGGCAGCAGAAAGGCCTTGAGAATCCAAATTTAAAAAATTCAGACTAAAAAGAGCCAAGGATAGTTGTTCCTTTGGTGTTCTACCATGGCCTATTCCCCCTTTTTGTTTTAATAAACATTCTTTCAATGTGCGATGAGCTCTTTCAAATATTCCCTGTCCTTGGGGATTATAAGGTAGGCCATGGTTTAATTGGACTTCCATCTGTTTACAGAATGAGGTAAAAGATTGAGCTGTGTAAGCAGGGCAACTGTCAGTCTTTAATTGCTGAGGTTTTACCCAGGCAGCCCACAACTCAAGGCAATGTCCAATGACATTGCGAGCCTTTTCCCCACTCATAGGGGTGGCATGGATGATGCCTGAACAGGTATCCACAGACACATGGATATATTTAAGAGTTCCAAATCCTGAAAAATGAGTTATGTCCATTTGCCAGATCTTCAAGGGCAATAACCCTCTGGGATTGACCCCCAGGATAGGGGGGTGCAAAAAGGTTATACACTGTTGACAATTCAATACTATCTGTCTAGCCTCTGCTCGAGATAGCTGAAACCTTTGCTGCAAAGTTTTTGCAGATACATGGAATTGTTTGTGAATTTGCTGTGCTCGCTCCACAGGGGAAGCGAAAAATACATATTCCCCTCTAGTACAGTGACCAATGATCTCATTGCCTATTGATCGAGGTCCGGGCAAGGACAAGTTGGGATGAGCTCTAATATGTTGCATAAACAATTTCTGATAGTGATGCCAGATCAACTTTTGCAACTTGTGTAAGAGTTTGCAAACTGTACTATTAGGTTTGATAGATCCTGCAACCTCCAGGGCCTTAACAGCATTCACAACATATGCCAAATCAGAAATCAGATTAAAGGAGAACGGTCAATTTCTAAACACTTCAAGAACAATTTTACATTCAATAATCTGGGGGGAGCCAGGATGATATTGAAATTGCACAGGATCCTGATGCTCTATCATATAGGCTCCACAGCCCGTCTTGGATCCATCAGTGAAAATATTTGTGGCTCCAGCAATTGGAGCTGTTGCAGTCATTTTAGGATAAATGACCCGATGTTCTTTAAAAAATGACATTAGAGGGTGTTTTGGATAATGATTATCTATTTCTCCTGAAAATCCGCATCGAAGAATGCCCCAATCTTCCACAGTTCCACAAAATATCTTAACTTGTTGAGCAGTATATGGGATTATGATCTTATTTGGTAGTCTTCCAAAATATTGAATGCATTGCTGTATGCCATTTTGAGACAAGTCAACAACCGCTGCAGGATAGTATTCAATAGTTTTTCCTGGGGAGGATTTAGAATAAATCCATAGTATCGTACCATCTTGTCACATGCAAGGCTGTAGGCTGGGAGAATGTTGGGAGCACACACAAAAGAATATCCATATTTTCTATTAGTCGTTTAAGGCTGGCATTTTGTAATTCCGTCTCCACATTCTTTAAAGCTTCTCTGGTTTCAGCGGTCAACTGCCTAGGTGAATCTAACGCTGAATCACCATTGAGAATATTATAAAATGGATTCAACTCATGATTAGGTAATTTTAAAAAACACCTTATCCAATTTATATCTCCCAAAAACTTCTGAAAATCATTAAGAGTTTTTAAACTATCTTTTCTAATCTCTTATCTTTTGTGGAATAATTAATTGTATGAGGGAGAATCTTAACCCCTAGATAGTTAATAACAGTGTCCTTTTGTACCTTTTCTGTGGCTATAACTAAATTATGCATCTCAAGCAATTTTACCAATTTTGTATATGCCTTATTGAGCGTTTTATCATCTTGGCAGCCAATAAAATATCATCCATATAATGAATACATCTAATCTTTAGAAGTCCACTCTCAAAGGAGCAATGGCGTCTGCTACAAACAACTGACACATAGTAGGACTATTGGCCATCCCCTGTGGCAACACTATCCATTCATATCTTAGATCAGGTTGTTCATGATTATAAGAGGGCAGCATAAATGCAAAAGGCCCTGAATCCTTGGCACACAAAGGCATGGAAAAGAAACAATCTTTAATATCTATAGAGATGATAGGCCACGATGCAGTTAAAGAAGTTAAAATGGAAGACCATGTTGCACAGGGCCCATAATTTGCATCTGCTGATTAATAGCTCTAAGATCATGAAGCAATCTCCATTTACCAGATTTTTTCTTAATGACAAAAATAGAAGTATTCAATGGAGATACAGAGGATTTTATATGCCTCAGATCCAGCTGCTCCTGCACTAGAGTCCTGGCAAGCCTCCAGTTTTTCAGAGGAAAGTGGCCACTGAGGAACCCATACCGGCTCCTCTCTTTTCCAGGTAATAGGAATACCTCCCTCAGTGGCCCCTAGGAAAAACCCAGACCTAGATTTTTTGGTCTTGGTTGTGGAATAATAGGACTAATATGACCCTTCAGATGTTTTCCGAGGTCTCAACCTGGGACGTATCCCATTCGTTTCAAGATATCTTGAGATGTTTCTGAGTATTCATTTGTGAGTTTAAAATGCATATCCTTTAGCAATACTCTTCCCCATAGTGAAATTGATAAGTCTAACACATAAGGTTGCATGGTCCCTGAATGTCCTTCCTGATCTTTCCAAGGCAATTGTCATATCAGGAGCCTTTGCATAGCCCAAACCTTGTAAAGTTTGAGAAGAGACCTGTATAGGCCAGCCAGAGGGCCAATCTTTGGTGGCTATGATGCTCTTTATCAGCTCCAGAATCTAGTAAGCCTAGGATTTTCTTACCATTCACTATTAACTCAAGGGTCGGACGTTGATCGAGGTCTAAAGCTAGGAAAGTTAAGTTTGATCCAGTGGAACCAAAGCTTGCCTCTCCTCTCTCTCTGGTTTGAGCTGGAAAATCATCAAGTAAACTTAGCAAAAGCAGTAGCTGTGCTATCCTGTCTCCAGGAAAATTGGCTGTAATTCCTCTAGGAGATTCTACCATGATCTTTACTACACCCATGTAATCAGGATCTATAACTCCAGGATGTACTCGTAGACCTTTCAATGTTGCAGATAATCTTCCTATAAGCAACCCTACTGTGCCAGGCTGAAGGGGTCCCTTAAAATCAGTGTCAATGAGCTGGGCCCCCATTCAGGGAGTTAATACGAGTCTGGTGGTGGAGCATAAGTCCAGCCCCTCGGAGCCTGTAGTGGCTCTCCTCGGTCCCTCGGATGTTGAAGATTGGGCCAGGTTTTGGGACTCTGCTCCTGGTTCTGCTCCTCCATAGCCCCATATATTTGTGGGCCCTGGGATCGTGGGCCCTGTCGTCCGTTTTTTGGACTAGCTTTTCCATACCCCTGAACAAGAGGCTGTCCACTGATGTCTTTTCCTGGTCCACAATGCTTAGCCCAATGTTTTCCTTTTCTACATGTAGGGCATAAGCCAGGTTGCTTAGAGTGTAGGGTAGAGTTATTGACTTTAGTAATTCCTCACTCTGGGCATTGCTTTCTCAAATGCCCTTGCTTGGTGCATTTAAAGCAAGCTCCTGAACTTCTGCAGCTGCTAGGCCAGCATTGGTCAATGGACCCCCTAACTCCCTACAGACTTTCATCCAGAACTCAAAGCCTTTAATCTTATATGGAGTTATTTCAGCCCTACACTCCTTTGTACATTGTTCATAAATCAGCTGTTTGATCAAAGGCATAGCAGCATCTGTATCCCCAAACACTCGTCCTGCATATTCTACCATTCTTGCAACAAAGTCTGAAAAGTGATCCATAGGACCTTGTAATATCTTTGTAAGATTTCCACTGACTTCACCTTTTGTTGGGGAGAGACCTCCAAGCCCTAATGGCTATTTGGTTAATCTGATCATACACTTGAGGAGGATATCATGTTTGCTGTTGTGCAAAACGTCCTTGAGCAAGAAGCATGTCCACATCCCAGTATGGATTACCAGCTGCGAGGTTAGCCGCACATTGATCATTGGCAAACTCAATTTGGAAAGCTCTCCAACCCAAATATTGTCTTGGTGATAAACAAGTTCTTACCAAATTCATCGAATCACTAGGTGTCATACAGAAGCAAGTGACTGCTTCTACCTGAGCAATTGTAAAAGCTGCCATCACCCCAAAGGTGCATACTGACTCTGCCAGAGCTTTGACTATTTTAAAGTCAATCGGCTCATGATATCCCTGTAAAAACTGTAAAAACTGGATAAGCCAGTGGTCGAGCAATCCAGAACTCAGTGCGAACAGTATGCCACACTTCCGGACAGAAGGTGGAGCAACCAGGAGCTCCTACTTCCTCTTTCGAGCAGTAGGGGGGAGGAGCGATAAGGCGGTGCCCTTGCTTTACAGTCGCCATTTTAGGGCACTGTTTTTCTGATACTTATGGAATGTTTTTCCATGAGCTCAATAATCTCTCCCTCCTTGTCCTCCATGAGGTCCTCATCCTCACATATATCCTTCTCTGATTCTGAATCCTCTCCTGGTTCTTTTAATTCCTCCCTCATCTCTCCTAGAGAAGGATAGACTGGCTTCTTATTCCCTTTCTGTTTTTCCTTTCCTCTCTCACTTTCTGACTGTTCTGATCTTTCTTCTTGGAGCATTTCAAGGGCAGCCTGTCCATTTGCTATAGCTTTCTTATTTCCCTCTTGGTCCTCTAAACAGCTGCATACCAGCCGCCACACTGGCCGAACACACGGCTTCAACGTTCCTTGTTTCCAGGAAAAATCCAGGTCTTTCCCTAACTTACCCCAACTAGCCACTGAGAGATTGCCTGAGGGAGCGAACCAGGGTGCAATGGTGTCGCATTCATTCAGGAACCTCTGCAACTTGGCTTTAGTTAACCTTAAATTTGTAGAATGAGGCAGCTCTTGAAGAACGAGAACAATTGGATGTGATTGTGAAGATCCCATTGTGCTTTTGTTTTAGTTTGTGCAAGTCGGATAACACCACCAGAAAACAAAAGCCCACACTGCAATGTTAAAGAGCAGCCAAATCACCACTATAATAGCGGAGTCCATTCACTTATTCTCACTCTGCAAGTTAAAGCAGGAGGGAGGTGTTTTACTTTTGGTTCGCTTTTGCCGAGAACGGTCTTGCTCCTCTCCGGTTTCTTTATTGCCTCTTTGCCGAGGGCTTTTATTGCTCCTTACCAGAGACCTATTGCCACTTTCCCGAGGGCCTTGTTGCTCCTTTGCAGGAGACCTTATTGTCCAATTCACCTTGGGAACTTACCGGTGCCACCCAGACTGTGAGAAGTTCTGATTCACCATACGGGCCACCACTTGTCGATTCCACACTTGACCAGCAAGAACGACGCAACACTGAGGAATCTTCTTCATACAGTTTAATCGGGAACTTGATTTACAGTGAAATGGTAGAGGAAGACGGGGACTGATATTGTCTACATCTACCAATCACTTAACCCTACGTTGTGAGCCAGGATAGGTTGTCTCCAAGCAGAATTAAGAGGATACATGACCTTTACCAAATTAGGAGTTGTTTACCACAGAGAGCACTCGCCTTCGGGCTGGAGGAAGGTGGAAACCGGCGCCATATTTTGGGCACGGTACTTTGCAGCTCCCAACAGGTTACCTCACTCAGAATGGTTCTTCTAGTTCCATCCATTTGCCTGTGAATTTCAAAATGCCAGTGCTTTTTACTGCTAGTAATAATCTATTGTGTAAATGTACCAATGTTCTCTATCCATTATTCAGTTGGGGGCATCTAGGCTGCTTCCAGATTCTGGGTATTACAAACAACACTGCTATGAACATATTTAACATATGTCCTTGTTGTATGAATGTACATTCTTTGGGTATGTTGCTGGATCTTGAGGTAGACTGATTCCCATTTTTACAGGTTTGCACTCCTGCCAGCTATGAAGGAGTGTTCCTTTTTCTCCACATCCTCTCCAGTATAGACTGTAATTTGTGTTTGTGAATATAGTCATTCTATCTTGTGTAAGATTTTATCTCTTAGTTGTTGTGATTTGCATTTCCCTTATAGCTAAGGGTTTTGAGAACTCTCTTAGGCGTCTATCATCCATTTTATTTTCTCTGTTGAGAATTCGCTATTTACTTCTGTGCCGCTCTTTTTAATTTCATTGATTGGTGTTTTGGTGGCTTTCTACTTGAGTTAATTGTATATTTTGGATATCAGAATTGTCTGATGTAGGGATGGTGAAGACTATTTCCCCTTGTGTGGGCTGTAGTTTTCTCTTACTGACTGTTTCCTTTGTCTTACAGAAGATTATCAGTATCAGGAGGTCCCATTTATTACTTGTAAATCTCAATGTCTGTGCCACTGGTGATAGGTTCAGGAAGCTGTGTCCTGTACCACTTCCTTCAAGGGTTTCTTCCACTTTCTCTTCTAGAAGGTTCAGTATGGCTGGTTTATGTTGACATCTTTGATCCATTTGGATTTAGGTTTTGTGCTTGATACAAACACTATTTTAAAGTATTAGCTGTCCATGTGCTACCCATTGTTCTACCTATGATCAAAGAGTACTTGACAAACATAGGCTCCATAATATGGAAAATTATGGATTCCAGAATTCTATATTTTGATCTGACAAATCTTTTGAGGATTTTATGCATGTTTGAGAGAAATACCATCAACGTAAAAAATGATTCAATCACTTCATATTTTATGTTTGCTAGCTAGATAAGCCACAAGGTCAATGGAGACTTGTGAAAGGAAACTTATTTGAAAGTTTTAATATAATTTTCATTATTACATGGATATCTCTCCTGCTATTGTTCTTGCTAAGAAAAAACACTTCCTTAGGCTTTTTGATGTTACATATCCAATAGAAAAACCAGATGCCTGTATTCAAACCAAGCTGCAAGGTTCACACTATTTCCTATTCAAAAAGAGAGTAGGATTCATTTGAAGTAATATACATTTACTAGAAATGGTTCCTGAAGAAAATCTTCCTATTTTTTAAAGGGATATTTCACAGTAGAAGAATAAAAGAAAAATGGAAGAAAGGAGGAAAGAAGGAAAGAAGAGAGGAGCAACAAAAGACAAGATAAAAGGAAAATTAAAAAAATTAAAAATGATATAGGGAGTGAATATTATTAAAAGATAAAGTATAAAATGTGGTTGGGAAAAGGAATGTAAAAAGAAGAAGCAAATATGAATAAAACAGTTAAAACAAGAACCGAAGACTGATAAGGCAATATTACAATTTCAGTAGTGTATATTCTAATGAACATAATTATATTATATAGCAATAACTAATGATAAATGGGCCATGAATGTCAGATTGAAAAGAAATAAGCGATATTATTCAAATATATAACAAACATCTTAGTATACTATGATTTAATTTTAAAAAGTGTATACCATATAACAAATTGTCTTACTCCATTACGAAGGCCATTTCTCCCATGCTCAAAAAAGACCAAGTTTCTTCTAGAAATTTCTGTAGTTTGAAGCCTCCTGAGTTTATCTACATGAATTTTGTCAAAGATACTGTTGGATATTTTAGCTTTTGTCTGAGTTTTCACAGTTACATCCAAATTACATCAAACTGGAAATGACACAACATTAATGTGATGCTTGGGAGTCCCCATATCAAGGGAAATAACAATCATATCACAATCTCAACAGTGAAAAAAAAGAAAACTTAAGAGGATCAGAATTATCCCCTCGACATTTTGGAAAGTGAAGAAATAGCCAGGATATGTTGTATCCCATAGACATGTGGAATGGTTTGATAAAAAGAGCCAATAAATAGGTAGAGAAACTTAGGGGAGGTCCATAAAATGTGAATGTCTCTTTAGAATTCTGGTTTCCATTTTTAACATCAAGCATGTTGTAAGAAATTCCAGGATAGTTCCCAACTCACCAACATACTATATGTAGACACCTTGAGCAATAACTTTTGTTTCTTTCTAAACTTGGCTAAAATTGCTAGTGTGAGACTGTGACTTCTAATGTTTCTCATTCAAGTATTCTAGATCCCTTTATGACTTAGGAAAGTACACAGTACATCAGGGCCTCAAACTTTAAATACCTTGAATTTCAATAGAAGAAAGAACCTTGAACATGTCGGTAGAATATAAAATACTATAGATTTGTATAGTCCTTCAAATAGGTTAACTAGGATAGATATATCATTAGAGAAAAACACATTCCACATGAATCTTAATTAAGTATAAGAAATAGCTGAGTGCTGGTGGCACAATTCTTTATTCCCAGCATTAGGGAGGGAGAGGCAGGTGGATCTCTTTGAATTTGAGACCAGCCTTGTCTACAAGAGCTAGATAAATGACACTCTGCAAAGCATCAGAGAAATGCTATGTCAAAAATATAAAAATAAAAAAATATGAACATAAAAACTAAGAAATAGCTTGAAATTTTACACAATGGATGCAACACTGGAAAACTCAAATCCTGAAGGATATTTCAAAGCTTAATTTATTTTTCCAAGTTTACTTCTTAAGAAACAGGATATAAACCAATGAAAGCCTTTGAAATACTTTTTCTCAGATAGTATTCAGTGAAAGTATATGCCAATGACTGAGTAATTTTGTGAGATACAAGGCTACATTGTTGATGTTCTTGTCCATCATAAGATTGGAGTCACATACCAACTTGTGAATATTAAAGGCTGTACAGGGCACATGTATTGGATAGTAAATATCCTAAGAAAACTGTGCTTCTCAGCTATTCTATACTTGTTCTTTCTATGATATTGAGAGAAAGAATCCCACTGTGATTGCCATGCAAAAATAATGATATTAATGTATGACACAATACTCACAATGTAACACAATCCCAAACAATCATGACCTCATATTACACCTTCCTTTGCTTTCTCCTCAGCACATAAGTCTATCTGTAAGTTATTAGCATTTTTTTTGCTTCTTCTATCTCAAAGGTTCCTTATACAGCTTCAGGAAACACCTATGAATGCAAAGGCCTATACCCACAGGATGCTCAGTTAAACGACAAGGTCACTTGCTCAACTATATTCATAGCAACTTTATTAATAGTAACCAGTTCTTGGAAACAAACTTGATCCCCATCAACTGCTTAATGGATAAAGAAATATAGTGTATTTACCCAATGGAGTACTAATCAGCAGTGAGAAAGAAATAACATCCCATAATTTAAAGTAAACACACAGAACTAGAAAAATCCATCATGAGTGAGGTATCCAAGAAACAAAAAAATATATTATGTACCCACCCATAATAGGATATCAGACATAAAGCAAAAGATACCTAGATTACAGTCCAAAATGATGGACAATGTGCAAATTTCTTGCAGAAACAGAAGGGAACTGATGCAGAAATCCAACACTAGCCATTTTGCTAAGCTTCAGAAGTCAATTCAAAGTGAGAAAGGATATATATTATAATCAATGAAACTAAAAACATGATGGGGAGACCCACAAAATCAGCTGACTAGAGCTAGTGAGAGATCACTGTCACTGGTCTGAAAAGGAGGGAATCAACTTCGGACTGAACTTCCTTCCCTTAATACAGGTAAAAACGGTGATTGTCAGACAATATATGGTCACTGGCATCAGGTCCAAGTTCTAACTTCAATGCACAAACTGACTTGATAGAACCCCTTCTATATGGAGAGATACCTTGGTCAGCCTCAACACAGGATTATGGTGGCTAGAGATTTTCCTTGGTCCTGCCACAAGTAGATTATAGGTCTGGCTTATTGTGTTTCCTACAGTAGGCCTTACCAGTTCCACTGAACAAATGAGAGTTTGGGACGAAGAGCAAGTATCAGGAGTAGAGTAAAGATGGTATTAGAATATAAAAATAAATAGATTAAAAGAAAAAATAGCAATCATAGCTCATTAATATCTCTTAATATCAGATACTTATAAAAAGGCACTGGGTACTAGATTGTATATAATTGAAAAAAGATCTCTCCTTCTGCTACTACCTGAAACACAGCCCAACATTCAAGACAGTTACAAACTCATAGTAAAACATTGGAAATAACCTACTTCTATGTTTAACACATCTATCCGGGATTTACAATTAATTCATGGGAATCATTTGTAAAATAATTTCCCGACTCTCTGTCATCTATTGTCATTATACAAATAGCAACCTTCACTGAATGTTTAGAACAGGGCTGACTGCAGACAACAATGAAGTGCTAGGTGTGGGTCTGTGAAGATCAACAGCTTTTCAAAAATTGTCAGAAAAACTTCCACACTGACTGCCGGAATTGTTGTAGAAGTTGTCACTCCCAGCACCAACAGAGAAGCATTCCCATTTCTCCACATACTCTCCATCATTAGCTCTCCATGGTGGTTTTCCCATAGCCATCCTGGCATTTATAAGATGATATATCCAAGTTGTTATGATTTACATTTTCCCAATGGTTAAGGATGTTGAGCACTTTCCTAAAAGTATTTTAATCATTTTAGATTCCTCTATTGATCAAACTAAAGTCCCAAAGGATCAAAGACTTCAATCTAAATCCAGCCAGAATAAAACACTTATCAGAATAATTGGTAGGTATCATTGAATGAATTTGTACAGCAGACTACTCCTGAAAACGACAGCAGCACATACACTCAGATCTGCCATTCAGTAATGGGGCCTCCTGAAACTGAGAACATTCTATAAGGCAAAAAACATGTTAACAAGACAAGACAGGAGCACACAGAATAGGAACAGCTCTTCACCAACTGAGATCTAGCCAAGGGCTGACTTCTGAAATAAATAACTGAAGAAACTAGTCACTCAAACACCAAATAATCCTATTTAAAAAGTGTGTAACAGAAATCAATAGATGATAAAAAATATGGTTTTACTTCTTATGGAAGCAAAAATCTACTAATTAAAGGCATGGAAGAGATCCTTCACAGACTGTTTAGTGAGGATACATACCATCATGTTGGTTAACAGTTCCAGAGGCTTGGAAATGACCAAAAATTTTGTCATAGGCTCATTAGGAAACTTAAGTCCATTGTATGGTTATATTTAAAGTCTTACAATGGCACATACCTTAGGATATTATAACCCCAAAGGGAAAAATGCACCTCAGTTGCTCCCTATTTCTTGGGCCCATGCTATGGGTGGAGAGATTTCTGTCTTGGTTTCCAGGAAACACTTATGATCTGTCTGTCACTATCTATTACATCTTCAATTCTAAACCAACCACATCCACGCATTACCTCACAGCATAACCTCTAGAACTTAGGCAGAAGGCAACAGTCTCTCTCTAGATTTAACTATTTTTATTTCTGCTGCCCCACACTAAACCACTGTGGCTTCAGTCATGTACACATAAAAGTAAATGTATCATTATATTATTCCAGTTAATTGATAACCCTTTAGATATATCACTTATGCTGCAATTCCCCAAATAAAGACAAAACTAAGTTTCTTTTACTTTTTTGTGAAGTTTTAAGGCTTCCTGGTATTTCCCTCACACATTTTGTTACATTAGTTGTATTTTTTAGCTTTATTCTTCCAAAACAAGATTGTTTTATATTTCTGCCCGGGTTCCCACACCCACCTCTCTTCTCTGCCCCCACTATTGCTCTACATATCTCATACAATTTCTACTCCTTAGGGAGTGTGAGGTCTTCCATTTGGGGTCTTCAGAGTCTATTGTATCTTTTAGAATAGGGCCTAGGCCTAGGTCCTACCCAGATATCTTGGCTGAGGAAGAATCCCTCTCATTGAAATGGGCTCCCAAATTCAGTTCCTATGCTAGGGATAAGTACTGATCTACTACAAGAGGCCATATAGATTTCTGAGGTCTCCTCACTGACACCCACATTCATGGTTTCTGCATCAGTTCCATGATGGTTTCCCATTGATCATTCTGTGGGTGAAGAGCTCCTACCTGTTCAGGTCATCTGTTTCTGTTGGTTTAACCAGCCTGGTCTTGACCACTTTGCTCATCACTCCTCCTTCTCTACAGCTGAAGTCCAGGTCTCATCAGTGTTTTGCCATGGGCATCTGCTTCTGCTTCCATCAGCTGTTGGATGAAGGATGTAGGATGGCATATATGTTAGTCATCAATCTCATTATCAGGTGTGGGCATTTAAGGTAGCCCCTCCACTATTGCTTAGACAATTAGTAGGTTTCATACTTGTAGATCTCCAGACTTTTCCCTAGTGCCTAATTTCTCATTAAACCAATAGTGGATTATATCAGCCCACAGAATGGGAAAAGATATTCACCAACCCCATATCCAAGAGAGGACTGACCTCCAACATTTTCAAAGAACAAAAGACGCTAGTTTCCAAGCACCAAATAATCCATTTATAACATGTGGTAAGAAGGAAATAGAGAATTCTCATTAGATAAACTTAAAATTGCTGAAAGACACATAAACATGTGCTGAACATCCTTAGACATCAGGGAAATGAAAATCAAAACAACTTTTTAAATTTAAATAAGGATTTTATATTTGTAAAACTTTATAATAATGTAAAGAAAACTCACAGATAAAATGGAAGATTTTTTCCACACTAACAAATGGAAGAACATTATAATATCATAATAACCTAAAAATTATGCAAAATTAACTTTTCTCAATAGAAGTGTGGGGCCTCAGCTTCAAGAGGAGAGGCCACAATAACCCAGACCATTTGATTTCCCAGAAAGGAGAGGTTTTTGAGAGGCCAGAAATATCAAGGGACAATTGATCTGACTCTGTGTTTCTGGAATCTCAGGTCTCTACTGAGATTGTATGAAGGGGACACAGAAAAGTTGCTCCTTGTACATTAATTCATATATAATCCTGGCTTTATATAAATTGCTTTACTGTTAATCCTGCCCATCAAAAAACTGGGAGGCTGTATTTTCTGCTTTCTCTTGTTAAACAATTTTGGAGCTCTTTAAACCTGCTCTGGAATCTCCAGTCTTCAATGTGTTCCATAGTCTTAATCCATCATGGGCTTCAATGAAAGAAAATTCACCTAGATGCATGGTTATGTCTAAGGATGTATAATGGTTATTGCTTTGGGGAGAGTAAAATATCCAATGATAACACGGTATTTCATGTGGCTTCTTGAACGCATTATATGACTTCAAAAATTCCACAATGTTTTTTACAGTGACATTAACCTTGGCAAACTGTCAGACATTTGTAAGAGTGAATATAGGATAGAATATTGACACCCATCCTCAAATATATTCCATTTTAAATGCACCAAGATGTGATACTTCTCCAGACACCTAGTATATTTTTGGGGGGAATTCATTTTATAACTGAAGTAGAAGTGTCCATTCCCTAAGTCATGAGCCTACAAAGGCAACTTGCTTAATTTTGAGATATTTTTGGTGATATACCTGGGAAAAGACTACCCCCTCTGAAGCAGGGACACTATATATTATTTCTATATAAGCCTGAGTCTATGATACCCCTATTGTTGACAATGTTCATGATTGGTGTAGACAAGCTTAGAGGTCTCAACAGGAGATTTCTTCATGTTTAATATCTGAAAAGATTAATTATCTCTAAATTTTAAGATAAGAATCTTAACTTTACTCACTAAACTGTCGATAAATATTCAGAGAATGTTAGTTTTGTCTATCATATCATTGGAATATAACCTCTTTTAATCTCAGAATCTTTTAAATTTGTGTCAATATATGGTTTTTAGAAATGATCACATTGTTCATTCTTTAAACTTATGTAGCTCTAATACTAGATATGGCATCTTACATTATAATATGCAAGCATGATTTTTGATGTCTTCTGAAATTTTGGATATATAGATGATTTCTCCCTTCTTTCCCATTCGTCAAATTTATTTAGTGAAAAACTATCTTTAAGTATTAGCTGTCCATATGCTATCCATTGTTATATCTGTGATCAGAGAGAATTTGAAAGGCATAGTCTGTGCAATATGGAAAATCATGGATGCCAGACTTTCGACATTTTGAACTGACAAGTCTTGCTTGGATTTTATGCTTGTTTAAGAGAAATTCCCTCGAAGTTTAGTGATTCAATTACTTCATGTTATACATTTGCTAGCTTGATAAGCCATGAATTGAATAGAAACTTGTGAAAGGAAATACTTTTTATTTCATGGGTTTAAAAATCATTCATTATGGCATGGATATCTTGCTTGCTAATATTTTTGCTAAGAAGATACACTGCTTATGTTTAAATCTACACTTCCAATACAAAACGTAGATGCCTATAAGCAAACCAAGACACAAGGTTCACACTGCTTTCTATTCAAAATCAATGTAAGATTCATTTGAAGTAATATAATTTATATGAATTTTTCTGTGAACCAAATCTTCAGGTTTTTTAAAAGAATATTTCACAGTAAAAAAGGGGAAAGGATGCAAGAAAGAAGGATAGAAGAGTGGAGTATCTAAAGACAGCAAGAAAGGAAAATCTAAAATGAAAATTAAAAATGAATATGGAGAAGTAATATTAAAAATAAAGGATATGAAGTGATTTGGAAAATGCATTAGGAATAAATAAGCAAAAAAGGATAAATAAATGACACTAGAACTGAAAACTGAGATGGTAATGACTATAATTTCAACAGTTTATATGCTAATTAATATAGTTTAGATTATATAGCACTAATGAATGTTAAAGGGGCCATGAATGTGCTAATGAAAAGACATAAGTGATATTGTTTAAACATATAATGAAGATTTTATTATAGTATAATTTAATCTAGAAAGGTGAACATCATATTACAAAGTGTCTTATTCCTCTAAGAAGACCATTTCTCCCACACTCAACTAGACCAAGTTTCTTGTAGAAAGTTCTGTAGGGTTGAAGCCTCCTGGGTTTTCCTTCATGCAATTTCTCACAGATAGTGTTGGATATTTTATCCTGTATTTGAATTTTCACAATTTTGAACAGTATCAAACTGGAAAGGGCACAACATAAATGGGATGTTGGGGAAACCTCATATCAATAAAGCCTTTGAATAACATTTTTGCATACTGTATTCAATTACATTATATGTCAATTACAGAGTAATTGTGCCAGATACAAGACCTTGTCCATGGACTGACTGGAGTCTCTGCCCACCTTGTGAATGTCAAATACTGTACAGGACACTTATATTAGATAGAAAAGTATCCAAAGTAAACAGTGCTTCTCAGCTGTTCTATACTTGGTGGTCCCATGTTATGGAAAGAAAGAGTCTCACTGTGATTGCCAAGCAAAAATAATGATATTAAGGTATGACACAACAGCCAAAATAACACAAACCCACACAATCATGACCTCATATTACATCTTCATTTGCCTTCTCCTTAGCACATAAGTCTATCTGAATGTTGTAAGCATTTTCTTTTGTTTCTTCTATCTCAAAGGTACCTAAAACAGCTTCAGGAGACCACACATGAATGTCAAGTGATATACCAACAGAATACTCAATTATAAAATAAGGTATGTTACACAACTGGGTTCATAGAAACATTATTCATAGTAACCAAAACTTGAATACAATTTTGATTCCCGTGAACTGTAGAATGGATCAAGAAAATAAGTTTTGCTTAATTAATGGTATACTACTCATCAGTAAGAAAAAAATAGCATCCTAAAATTTGAAGGCAAAGCAGAGAACTGGAATAAAACATCATGAGTGAGGTATCCATGAAAGGAAAAAAATTTGTATGTACCAACTCATAAGTGGATACCAGACTTAAAGCAAAAGAAACATACCCTACAGTTCAAACCCCTGGAAAAATACAACCCTCTTGCAGAAACAGATGGAAGCAGATGCAGTTATTCACTGCTAAACATTTGGATAAGCTTCTGGAGTAATTTCAAAGTGAGAGAGAGAAATATTATGAACAACAAGACCATGATGGGGAAACCTACAGATAATGCTGACCTGAGCAACTAAGAGATCACTGGTTCTGGTCTGAAAAGGAGGACTACTACATTGGACTGAACTACACTCCCTTAATTCAGGTAAAAATGATGATATTCAGACAATATATGGTCATTGGCAGTGGGTCCAATTTCTAACTCTAATGATCAAATGACTTGGTGGAGGCCATTCTTTATAGAGAGTTACCCTGGTCAGCCTTGACATGAAGATATGGTTGCTAGATAGGTTCCTTGGTCCTGCTTCAACTAGATAATAGGACAGATGTAGTGTATTTCTTAGCAGACGCCTTACCAGCTCCAAGAAACAAATGAGATGTGGGAGGTACAGGGAGTAGTAGAAGGAGTGGTGGGATGGATTTGGAATATAAAAATAAATTGATAAAAAAGAATAAAGTATTAAGAATCACAGGTCATTAATATCTTTTAATATCAGTGGACTTATTATACTTATAAAAAGACACAGGCTAATAGATTGTTTATGTAAAGAGCATCTCTCCTTCTGCTGCAAACATGAAACACAATTCAACATTAAAGACAGGTACTACCTCATGGTAAAACTTTGGGATATAATTTTACCAAAAAATTTACATAAGAAACAGGCTGGCAAAGCAGGCCTAATAATTAGCAAAATTGAATTCAGAATAAGATTTTCAAAAAACAACAGAGGAGGATTTTTTATATTAATCACAGGTAATGTCCAACAAGATGATGTTTTAATTCTCAACATTCTTGTCCCAAATATAGCATCAACCCCACATGTAAAGGCAACATTTCTAAAGTGTAAGTCACAAATCAAAGGCCACACTCTAATATTGGGAGAAGGGGCACCTAAAGTCCATTCTTGAGCTAGGAATACACACTGGTTCCTCTGTCAGAGGCTCATAGAGTACCCACTTTGCCCAACTGACAAACACATTAAGAAGGGCTGTTTTGGTACTCTGATGGTTCCCCAGTTGTCAGAATCGGGTGGGTAAGCTACCACAATATCAAATCAGCTGTTTCTGTGGGATTTTCAGCCTGGAATTGACACATTTGCTCATTGCTATTCCCTTTCTGAAACTGGATTCCAAGAGATCAGGTCATTAATGAGCTTTGCCTGTATTTTTCTCCATCCATGATGAAGTCTATACGATGGCATATAATGTAGTCATCAATCACATTATAGGGTAATGGTATTGAAGGTATCCTCTCCACTAAGGCTTAGACTGTTAGTTGGGATTATCCTTGTGGATTCTTGACATTTGCCTAGTCAAACCTATAATCTATGCCTCTATTAAGGTATTTATTTTATTGCTCTCATCAATTCATCCCCTTAATCAGTCCTCCTGATCCCTAATGATCTCCTATCTCCACATTTTCTTCCTTCCTCTTTCTGCTGCCTCCTTCCTCCTTCCTCATGCTTGAGGAGTTCTTGTGCCTTTCCACTTCTCTGAGGAAACATGTATGTCTCTTGTAGGGACCTACTACCTCCTAACTTCTCTGGAGGTGTGCATTGTAGGGGAGTTATCACTTGCTCTATGTCTAATACCCATACATTAGTGAGTACATAATATGTTTGTCTTGCTGTGTATGGCTTTCCTCATTCACAATGTTTTCTTCTAGTTCCATCCATTTATTTCAGTGTTTATTCCCACTGAGTATTTTTCCATTGATTATATGTGTAACATTTTCTTTATTTATTCTTTAGTCGAGGGACTTCTTGGTTGTTTCCAGCTTCATGCTATTAAAATACCACTGTTATGAAAATAGCTGTACAGATATCTGAGTTTTAAGAATATACATATTTTGGGAGTATGCCAAAGATTGGAATTGCTAGATGGTGAAATAGACTGATACCCAATATTCAGAGAAACTTCCATATTGACTGCCAAAATAGTGGCAAATTTTCACTATCAGCAGCAATAGAGAATCAATCCCCTTTCTCCACATCCTTTCCAGCATAAACTGTCCATGGTGTTTTTTCTGTAACCATTCTTGCAGGTGTAAGATGATATCTCAGATTTGTTATAGTTCACATTTCCCTGATGGCTGTGGACATTGATCAATATTTCAAGTGTCTTTTAGCCATTTTAATTCCTCTATTGACCAAACTAATGTCTCAATGGATCAAAGATTTCAATCTAAATCCAACCAAACTAAACCTCTTAGCAGAGTTTTGGGAGGTGTCATGGAATGAATTTGTATAGCAGACCACTTCCTGAAGATAACAAAAGTAGCACAGACAGATTGACAATTCAATAATGGGGCCTCCTGAATCTGAGGAGATTCTGTAAGGCAAATACATAGTCAACAGGACAAGACAGAAGCCCACAGAATGGGAAAAGTTATTCAAGAACCCCAAATCAAGCCAAGTGCTGATTTATAAAATATACAAAAACTGAAGAAACTTGGAACTAAAACATCAAATAATCAAATTTAAGAGTTCAGTACACAACTAAATAGAGAATACTCAATAGCGTTTTAATCCCTATGTAAGAGAAAATCTCCTGATAAATTATTTGGAGCAGATACTTCACAGACTATACTTATTTAGTGAGAATAGGTACCCTCATTTGGTTAACAGTTCCAGTTGCTTTGAATTGCCGAAATGTTTTTTCTTAGTCTCATTTGGAAAAGCAATTCCATTGTGTGATGACATTAAAAGTTGTACAATGGCATATACATTAGTATATTAAAATCCCTAAGTACAACACTGCTTCACAGTCGCTGCCTGTTTCTTGGGCCCATGATATGGGCCGAGAGATTTCTGTCACATTTTCCAGGAAATATTTATGATCTCCCTGTCACAATCTATTACATCTTCTAATTCTAAACCAACCACACCCACTCATGACCTCACAATATATCCTCCTGGACTTAGGCAGAAGGCACAAGACTCTCTCTAGCTTTAAATATGTTTACTTCTGCTGCCCCACAGTAAGCTACTATGGCTTCCTTCCAGTGCACATGTAAGTAAATACATAGATATATTATTCCAGTTGAGTACTGGCTAATTAGATATATCCTATATGCTGCAGTTCCCTAAATGGAAACAACCCTAATTTTCTTGTACTTTTTTTTGTGAAGGCTTAAGGCTTCTTGGTGTTTCACTCATTCATTTTGCTACATTAGTTGTTGTACTTCTTAGCTTTTATTTTTCTACATCAAGCTTGATATTGGTTAGGTCTGTTTCAGTTATTAACCCATTTCTATTAATCTATATGTTCCCCGGTCTATGGCTTACCCATTTTGTGGCTTGTTTGTCCTTTTGAAGCATATTTTTTCTTAGCCTCTATCACCCTTCTTCTCTCCTGTACTCTCCTGCTCTTGTAGTACTGGCTATATTCCTACATGTCTACTCTATCATCAGAGTTTTGTTCATCAACCTCTAAGAGAAATCAATATACAGAAGGGCATACCCTGCCATATACTATTATCTCTCTAATTTTTTTCTTTTCTTTCCTTTTTCAGTAAAATGTAATTATATTAGAAACAATCTTGTTTTCCGTAGTAACCCCATTACTTCAACCTCCATACTCAAATACCCTCTCAAAACTACCCATCCCATTGCCCATCCTCTCCACAGAGTTGGTGAGGCCTTTCTTGGGGGATCATCAAATTCTGTCACATTATTTGGGGCAAGGCATAGGCACTGCCTGGTGTATCTAGAATAAGAGAGCAACCCTCTATAAGTAAGGGACTTCCAAAGTCCATTTGAGTTCTATGAATAAATACTGGTTACATTGCCAGAGGCCAATGAAGTGCCTACGTCTCACAACTGACACCCATATTAAGAATGGCTGATTTGGTACTTTGATGACTCCCCATTTCTCTGAATGTGTTCCTTGTACTCCCACTTAATCAGGCCAGCTGTTTCTGTGTTTTCTCCATCTTTGTGATGACACATTTAGTAAAAATGTTTACTCAAAAAGGAAAGAAAAGAAAAAATAATTCCCTCTCTGAAATTGGATCACTGGAGTTCAGACCATTGTAAAGATATGGGTGTCTGCTTCTGCTTCCATCAGCTACTGGATGAAGACTCTAGGATGGCATATAAGGAAGACATCCATCACATTATAAGGTAATTACTTTTAAGGTTGCTTCTCCACTATTGCTGAGATTCGTAGTAGTTATTACACCTATGGATCTCTGGATATCAGTTTAGTGCCATATTTGTCTTCAAACCTACAATTTATGCTTCTATTGAGTTATCTGTTTTCTTGTTCTCATCTAATCTTCTCATAAGAAATCTTCCCTCATATTCTCCTATCCCCTCCTCTTCTTCACTCCTATTTCTCATAGTTATCGCCTTCTTCCTCATGCTTCAAGAGATCCTGTGCCTTTCCCTTACTCTGAAGGAAAATGTATGTCTCTCTTAGTGTCCTAATTGTTCCTAACTTTGATGTAGTTGTAGGTTGTAGAATAGTTATCATTTCACTGTGTCTAATATCCCTACATTACTGGGTATGTAACAAGTTTGTCTTACAATGTATGGGTTTCCTCACTCAGGAGGTTTTTTTTCTAGTTCCATCTATTTGCTTCATTCTTTCTTCCACAGAGAAGTACTAC
Source organism: Cricetulus griseus (assembly GCF_003668045.3). Classification (NCBI taxonomy): domain Eukaryota; kingdom Metazoa; phylum Chordata; class Mammalia; order Rodentia; family Cricetidae; genus Cricetulus; species Cricetulus griseus. The sequence goes on from NW_023277030.1 coordinate 2,940,623, forward strand.
ATTGATTAATTGTATCACATTTTTGTTATCTATTCTTTAGTCCAGGGACAATCTTGTTTTTTTCCAGCCCCTTCTATTACAAATACTGCTCTTATGAACATTGCTGTGCAGATGTCCATGTTGTGTGAATGTACATGCTTTGGATATATGCCAAAGAGTGGAATTATTAGTTGGTGAAGTAGACTGATACCCATTTTTCAGAATAATTTCCATACGGACTGCAAAAAACCATGGTATAAGTTTAAATTCCCAGCAGCAATGCAGAAGCATTCCCATTTCTCAACATCCTCTCCAGCATAAATTGTACTTAGTGTTTTTTTCTGTAGCCATTCTGGCATGAGTAAGGTGATATCTCAGAGTTGTTATGATTTACATTTCCTTGAAGTTTAGCAATTACTTCAGTGTCTTTTACCCATTTTAGATTCCTCTATTGAAATCTCAATTCTAAACAACTATGAACCAAAAAGGCAACAACATTCATATAAAAATATTATTAAAATTCAAATTACAAGTAAGACCTCACACAGTGATTGTGGGAGACTTCAATACACAACTCTCACCACTGGAGATGACCACCAGACAAAAACTTAACAAAGAGACAAAGGAACTAACAGAAGTTATGACCCAAGTGGGATTAACAGATATCTATAGAACTTTCCATCCAAACACAAAAGAATATACCTTCTTTTTGGAATCACATGTAACCTTCTCAAAAACCGACAACATACTCAGCAACATAGCAAACCTCAACAGGTACAAAAAACTGTAATAATCTGTGTCTTATCAGGCCAGAATGCTTTAAAGTTAGAAATCAAAAACAACACAAATAGCAGAAAACCTAACAACTAATGGAAATTGAACAACATGGCATTGCACCATTACAGGTTCAAGGAAGAAATAAGAAAGTAATTAAAAGACTTCCTAGAATTCAATGAAAATGAAGACACGACACACTTTGAAAGCAGTACTAAGAGGAAAGTTCATAGCTCTAAGTGCTCACATGAAGAAACTAGAGAACAGTCACACCAGAGAGTTGACATCACACATGAAAGCTCTAGAAAAATGGAAGCAAATTCACCCCAGAGGAGGAGACACCGGGAAATAATCAAACTGAGGGCTGAAATCAATAAAGTCTAAATGAAGAAAACAATTCAAGAATCGATGTAACAAAGAGTTGGTTCTTTGATAAAATCAACAAGATAGGCACACCTTTATCCAAAATAACCAAAAGGTAGAGAGAAGACATGCAAATTAACAAAATCAGAAATGAAAAAGGGGACATAGCAATGGACACAGAGGAAATCCAGAGAATCTGCACATCATATTTTGAAAACCTGTACTACACAAAATTTGAAACTTTAAAGGTAATGGACAAGTTTTTGGACAGTTATCATTTACCAAAATTGAATCAAGAACATAACGAGACCTATAACCTCCAAGGAAATCGAAGCAGTGATCAAAAGTCTCCCATCCAAAAAGAGCATTGGGCCAGATAGATTCAGTGCAGAATTCTACTAGAAATTCAAAGAAGAGCTATTAATACCAATACTCCTCAAATTGTTCCACACAAGAGAAGCAGAAGAGACATAGCTGAACTCTTTTTACATTGCTACAATAACCTTGATACCCAAGACACACAAAGGCACAACTAAGAAAGAGAACTAAAGACCAATATCCCTCATGAACATTGATGCAAAAATTCTCAATAAAATACATGCAAATCAATTCCAAGAACATATCAGAGAAATCATCCATCATGATCAAGTAGACTTCATCGCAGAGATTCAAGGATGTTTCAACATACAAAATTCCATCAATGTAATCCACCATATAAACAGACTGAGGAAAAAACCCACTTTATCATCTCACTAGATGGCAAAGGCAAATGGATGGAACTAGAAGAAAATAAGCTGAGTGAGGTAACCCAGTCTCAAAATTACAAACACGGTTTGTACTCACTCATATATGAAATTTAGACAGAGTACAAAGGAATACTAGCCTACAATCCACACCACCAAAGGAACTAGGAAACAAGAAGGACTCTAAGAGAAAATGTGTGGAGCATGGAGAATGGGAAGGGGCCTGATATCATGAGGTAATTGGGGGCATGAGAGTAGGGGAGTGGGAACACGCAGAATGAGAGAAGCAGAAGAGGAGGGGAGAGGAAGAAATGGAAGATCAGAAAGTTTGAGCAGGGGGAAGAATAGAGGAGAGTGGGATGAGAGATACAATAACAGAGGGAGCCATTATATTTCCATGGAGTGATCTGGAACTAGGGAGATTTCCAGAGATCTATGAGGATGAAACCAACTGACAATCTGAGCCAAGGGCTACCCTAAATGCCCTTCCCCTATAATGTGACTGATGGCTTCCTTACATGCCATTCTGGAGCCCTCATCCAGTGGTTAATAGAAGCTGACCCAGTCTCCCAAAGGTATGCAAAGAATGAACTCTGGAACTCAGTTGCATAGAGGGAGAACTGAAGAAAAAAGTGGACAGTACCAGACTGGTGAAACCATGGAAAGGGCTGACCTGTGCAAGAGGGAGAACATCGACACCACAATGATGTCTTGGAGCCCAGCACAGGACTGAACCAGACAGCTGAATGTGGAATGAGGAGGCTACAGCACTCTATGGGGCCCCTTGTGGGGAATCAATATTTATAGGGTTGCAATAAGGGTCTTTGAAGCCCATCCCACATTGATGAATGCTCTCTCGCCTGGACACAGGGGTGAGTGCGTAGGCCTTGCCTAGGTTGATATGACAGTGTGTGGAAACCCACATAGGAGGTCTTGCCCTCCCTGGAATTCATGAAGAAGGGAGCCTATAGGGGACTAAGTGAGGGGAGTGTGAGGGAGTAGGGAGTAGGGATTGACATGTGAAGCAAGCTTGTTTCTAATCGGAACTAAGAAAAATTATACACATAAAATAAGTAATTTAAAATTAAAAAATATATGTGATAATGAAAAATATTCCCATAAAAATCTCTGTTCCCCCAGAAGATGAAGAGGAAAAATACATAATGTTTGACAAAATAAATATGAGGACAGAGCATGGAATAAGAAATCCATCTACGCATTAAAAAAATCAGAAGACATCTAAAAATCATGCTTGCATATTTTAATGTAGGATGCCATATCTCATACTAGAGCTATCCAAGTTCAAAAAGGAACAATGTGATCACTTGTACAAACCACATACTGACACAAGTTAAAAGAATCTGAGGCTAACACAGGTTATATTCCAATTATCAGAACAGAAAAAAACTACCATTCTCTCAACAGATACCATTTTTTAGTGAGAACAGGTAAGAGTGTCGCCACAAAATATAGAAATAAATAATATTTTCAGACATTTGACTTGAAAAATATTACCTGTTGAGACCTAAATGCTTGTCCCCATGAATCAAGGACATTGTCAACAATAGTGGATTCATATTCTGAGGTTTGTATAGAAAGAATATATAATGTCTCCTGCCACAGAGGGGGTAGTCTTTTTCCAAGCAACTCACCAAAATTCTCAAATATAATCAGATTGCCTCTGTAGACTCATGACTTATGGAATGGAAACTTCTTCTTGACTTATAAAATGTATTCTCCAAACAAATCAATTAAGAATCTAGAGGAAAGTATCACTTCTTGATGGCTTTACAATGGAATATATTTAAGCATGTGTATAAATTTTGTGTCCTATATTCCATGTTACCTGTGTCTGCCTGTTTGCCAAGGCATATGTTACTTTTAAATTATTGAGGAATTCTTTGAACCCATGTCATATTTTCAAGAAGCTACATGAAATACAGTGTTCCCATTGAATATTTTACTCTCCCCAAAGCAACCTTAGTTGTACATCCTTAGATATCAACATGCATTGAGGTTAGTTCTGTCATTAAGCCTATGGTGGTTTAAAATCTGTAGACACCATTGAAGACTGCAGATTCCAGGGTAGGTGGGAAGAACACCAAATTTGTTTCACAATGGAAAGGAAAAACACAGCTTCAGAAATCCTTTGGTGGGCAGATTTGTCAGGACAGCAAATTATAACAAGCCAGGATTCTATAAGTGTTAATGTACAAGGGAGGAAATTCTCTGTGTCCCCTTCATATATTCTCAGTAGAGAACTGAATTCCCAGCTAGACAGAGTCACATCAAGTGTCCCTTGGTGTTTCTTGCCTCTGAAAAACCTCTCCTTCCTGGGATCTCAAATGGTCTCGGTTATTGTGGCCTCTACTCTTGAAGTTGAGTTAACACACTTCTAATGTGAAAGTTAGTTTTGTATAATTTTTAGATGACTGCATGATTATAATATTCTTCATTCTGTTTTCATAGACATCCATTTTAGTCCTGTAAGTTCTTTCCAATATTCTAAAGTTTTATGAATATGACATTATTTTCAAAAGCTAAAAAGGAGTTTTGATTTACATTTCCCAGATGGCTAAGGAGATTGAGCACTTTTTTATGTGTCTCTCAGCCATTTTATATTCCTCTATTATGAATTCTCTATTTATTTCTGTACCCCACCTTTTAATTGGATTATTTGGTGTTTTGGAAACTAGCTTCTTGATTTATTTGTAAATTTCAGAGATTAGCCCTCTGTCAGATACAGGTTTGTTGAATATTATTTCCCATTCTCTTGGCTGCCATTTGATACTGCTGATTGTTTCTATTGCCTTAAAGAAGCTACTAGTTGTGTTGTGGGAAGAATAGTGGAGAGCAAAACAAATGATATCATCAGAGAGGGAACCAGAATAGATTTAAAAAGAAATCAGTACCAGGGAAATGTCTGGAGATCTACAAGGATGACACCACATAACCATATAAGCAACAGAGAAGGGGCTACCTTCATTGTCCTTCCCTGTTAATGAGATGGTTGACTAAATTATATGTTATCCTAAATCCTTCATCCAACAGCTGACAGAAGTAGAAGCAGACACCCACAACTAAACACTGTAATGAAATGGAATCCAATTTCAGAGAAGGAGGTGTGATGAGCAAAGGTGTCAAGGATACCAGCCTCTTGAAACCCATAGAAACAGTTGACCTAAACAAGCAGGAGCATTTGGCTACCACACTGGTTGTTGGCAAACCAGCATGGGACTGATCCAGACCCTATGAATGTGGCTGTCAATGAGGAGGCTTCAGAAATATATGGTGCCTCTTTTAGTAGATCATTATTTATACATAGTCTAGGAATGGCCCATTTTACATAGAGGAATACTCCCTCTGCCTAGACTACATTGAATGCCTAGGCCCTATCCCAAAGGATATGAAGGACACTGAATACCCCCATGGAAGACCTCACTCTCTCTGAGGAGTAGAAGTGGTATGGAATGGGTAGGTCATTAGTGGGGCAGGGGAGGATGTGAGGGACAGGGAACTGTGATTGACATGTAAAACAATCTTTTTCTAATTTAAATAAAACTGGAGAATAAAGGGTAAAAAGTACAACAGCTAATGTACCAAAGCATATGAATGCCAGGCAGCATTAAACCTTCGCAAAAAAGTAAAAGAAACTTATGGTTCTCTCTGTTATGGGAAGTACAGCATATGGGAGATTTCTAAGTGGTCATCAAACAACTCAAATATTATAATGAAGCACTTACTTACATGTTTTCTGCACTGAAGCCATATTAGGTAACTGTGGGGCAGCAAAAGTGAAAGTAGTTAAAGCCAGAGAGTGATTTGTGACTTCTGCATAAGGCCAGGAGGATATACTGTGAGGTCATGAGTGGGTGTGGTAAGTTTAGAATTTGAATATGTAATAGATTGTGACAGACAGATACTAAGTGTTTCCTTGCAACTGTGACAGAAATCTCTCTGCCCTTATCATGGGCCCAAATAAAAGGTGGCAAATGAGAGGCAGTTTTGCACTTGGGGATTTTAATATCCTATAATATGTGCCATTGTACAACTTTTAGAATCACCATACAATGGAGTTGAGGCTCCAAATAATACTATGACAAAACTTTTTGGTATTTTCAAGCAAATGGAGCAATTGACCGACATGAGGGCACCAAATCTCACTAATTGTAGTCCATGGAAAACATGCTCCAAATTTTTTATTAGTAAAGAATATCTTCCATAAAATGTAAAGCCCTTCCCCTATAATGTGATTGATGACAACCTTGTATGCCCTCCTACGTTCTTTATCTAGCTTATTCATCTTTAATGTTGAGCTTTGTTTAATGTTTATAGCAAAACGAGGTAACACAAACATTGGTGTAATGTGAGGTCATGATTACAACTTACAAATAGATGTATGTGTTTAGGGGGAAGGCAAAGAAAGGTATAAAGTGAAGTCCTGATTGTGTGGGATTGTGTTCTTTTCTGGGTAATATGACATACCATGGTATCTTTATTTTCACTTGGCAATCCCAGTGGAATCCCTTTCCTCCATAACATAGGACCAAAGAGTAGAGAACAGCTGAGAAGCACATGTTTTCTGACGATATTATCCTATCCAAACATGTGTCTTTTACAGAATATAATATTCACAGGGTGGTAGTTGACTTCAATCAGGCCATTTACAAAGCCATGAACAATGACTTTGTATATGGCACAATTACTCAGTCAACGGCATATAATGACACTGAATACAGTCTGAGAAAAAGATTTTCAAAGGATTTCATTGGTGGAAATCATCATTCTTATGAAGTAATCTTGGACTAATCAATTAAGCCTCCAAAGTATCCATCAAGAGTTGAGTTTTCCATTGTTACATGCATTCTCTAAGATATCAAGTTATTTCTTATTTTTTATTTCATTTTATTTTATTTTTGCTTTTTAAAGACAGGATTTCTCTGTGGCTTTGAAAGCTGTCCTGGAATTAGCTTTTGTAGACCAAGCTGTTCTCAAACTCATAGAATTTCATGTGCCTCTATCTCCCGAGTGCTGGGAATAAAGATGTGGGTCACCACCAACAGACTTCGAGCTATTTCTTATACTGGATTATTATTCTTGTGCAAGGAGTATTTCTTTAATGATATATCTGTCCTAATTAATCTATTTGAAGACTATACAAGTCTACAGTAGAGACTACATTCTACAGACATGGACAAAGTTTTTCTTCCAGTAACATTAAATGATATTTAAAGTTTGAGGCCTTGATGCACTGTGTACTTTCACAAGACTTACAGGGATCTAGAATTCCTGAATGAGAAACGTAAAAGTCACAGTGTCACACTTGCAATGGCAGCAATGTTTAGTTAGAACAAAATTATTACTCCAGGGGTGTACATATAATATCTGGGTAATCAGGAAACTTTCTTGGAGTTTCTAACTTCATGCTTGGTAGAACACAGAGAAACCTGAATTCTAAGAGACATTCAGTTTTATGGAGCTCCCCTCAGTTTTCCTACTATTCATTAGCTCTTTATATCAAACCATTGCACATTTTCAGCTGACACAATATATCCTGGAAATTCTTTCACTTCCCTTATAGTTGAGGGGATAAATTTGATACTCTTAGTGTTTGCTGTTTATTCAGTGTTAAGATTATGAAATGATTGTTATTTCCCCTTAATAATGGGACTCCCAATCATCCAATTTAGGCTGTGTCCTTTCCAGGTTGATATAAGTTAACAACTGTGTAAACACAACAAACAGATAAAATATCCAACAGTGTATTTGACAAAGTGCATGAAGGTAAACCCAGCAGGCTTGCTGAGCATGGGAGAAATGCTTTTCGTACTGGAATAATGATATACAACTTTTTAGACTAAATTACACTATTAAAACATTTATCATATGATTGAACAATATCACTTATGACTTTCCATTACCACATTCATGGCAAATTTGCCATTAGTTATTGCTATATAATGTAAATTATATTACTTAGAATATACGCTACTGAAATAATAATCATTACCTTCTCAGTTTTCGGTTCTAGTTTCAATGATAAGTTTCCCAATCACTTTATATCCTTTATCTTTAAAGTTATTCCCTCCTCATATTCATTTTTAATTTCTTTTTATATTTTCCTTTCTTCTTTCATTTAGTTACTCCCCTATACTTTCCTTCTTCCTTCCATCCTTGCCTTTATTTATCTTCTGTGAAATGTCTTTTGGACAAGCCTGAAGATATTGTTCACAGACAAGTTCATTTCAAATATATTACTTCAAATGAATCTTACATTCATTTAGAATAGAAAATGGTGTGACACTTTCAGAAACTAGTTGTTGTACTGTAAATGTAGAATTCAGATGCATAAGGAAGTGTATTTTTCTCAATGAGAACATTAGCAGGAGAAACATGCATGATGTAATGAAAGATTGTTAAAACCACTGGAATATGAAGATTTTCCTTTCACAAGTTTCCATTGAATGTGTGGCTTATCTAGTTAGCAAACATACAACATGAAGTAAATGAATTATTTAAACTTCAATGGAATTTCTCTCAAACATGCATAAAACCCTCACAAGATTCTTCAGGTCAAAATTTAGTAAGTCTGGCATCCATGATTTTCCATATTACAAAACTTATTCTATAAAGACACTTGTTGATCACAGGCAGAAAAAAATGTATAGAATATGGACAGCTAATAGATGAAGACAGTATTTGACTAAATATATTTGAGGAAAGTAGAAGGAGGGAAAAGTCCATCTACACATAAGAAATTCAGAGGACATCACCAAATCATGCTGGAATATTAGAAAATAGGATACCTCATATATTATTAGAGCCATCCACGATCAAAGAATGAAACATGTGATCACTTGTAGAAACCGTATACCCACACAAATTAAAAAGAATCTGAGATTAACACAGGTTATATTCCGATGATCAGAACAGATAAAACTACCTTTCACAGGATAGATATCTACTTTTTAGTGAGAACAGGTAAGACTGTTGTCTCAAATTGTAGAGACATGTAATTGTTTCAGGCATTTGACATGAAAAAATCACCTATTGAGACCTCAAAGCTGGTCTACATGAATCAATGACATTGTCAACAACAGTGGTGTCATATCGTGATGTTTATATCAAAAGAATATGTAATGTATCTTGCCATAGAGGGGGTACTCTTATTGCAGGTATCTCACCAAAAATCTCCAAAGTACTCAAGTTTCCTCTGTAGGATCATGACTCAGGGCATCAAAACTTCTTCTTGAGTTACAAAACATATTCCCTAAACAAATCTACTAGGAATCTAGAGAAAAATATCACTTCTTGATGATTTACAATGGAATATATGTGAGCATGTGTGTCAATTTTGTAACCTATATTCGCTGTTACCTGTGTCTATCTGTTTGCCAAGGCATATGTCACCGTGCAAACATTATAGAATTCTTTGAACTCATATCATGTGTCCAAGAAGCCGACTGTAGCTGAAATACAGTTTTATCATTGGCTATTTTACTCTCCCCAAAGCATATCCATTGTATGTCTTTAGCTATAGACATGAATTGATGTGATTTTTCTGTTATTAATGCATATGGTGGTTTAAAGATTATGGACAACAGTGAAGAGTGCAGATTCCAGGACAGGTGTCAAGAAATCCAAAATTATTTCACAAGAGAAAGCATATAACAAAGACTCTCAGTACATTTTTGGCAGATTTAGCAGTAAGCAAATAATAACAAGCCAGGATTCTGTATGCGTTAGTGTATAAGGGAGGAACTTCTCTGTGTCCAATTCATATATTCTCAGGAGACAACTGAGATTCCAATCTACATAGAGTCACATGAGTGTATATTGATATTTCTGGCCCTCTAAAACCTCTGCTTCCTGGGATCTCCAATGGTCTTGTTTATTGTGGCCTCTCCTCTTGACATTGAGGCCATACACTTCTGTTGTAAAAAGTTAGTCTTGTATAATTTTTAGATTATTATGTGATTATAGTATTCCTCCATCTCTGTGTTACAAAAATCCACCATTTTAGCTCAGAATGTTCTTAACATTATTTTAAAGTTTTGCCAATGTGACATCCTTATTAATGCTAAAAAGTTGTTTTGATATTCATTTCCCTGATGGCTAAGAATGTTGAATGCTTTTTAAATGTGGATTTAAGCCATTTTAAAATTTTCTATTGAGAATTTTCTATCCAGTTATGTACACTACTTTTTTATTGGATTATTTCGTGTTTTGGAAACTAGCTTCTTGAGTTTATTGTAAATTTCGGAGATAAGCCACCTGTCGGATATGTGGTTTGTCAATATCTTCTCCCAAACTTTGTGCTGCCATTTTGTATTGTTGACTGTGTTGTTTGCCTTAAAGAAAGTCATGGTTGTGTATGGGGGTTAATAAAGGAGAACAAAATAGAGATACCATCAGAGAGGGAGCCATTATAGGTTTAAAGAGAAATAAGGAACTAGAGGCATATCTGGAGATCTACTAGCATGACACCAACTAACCTTCTAATCACCAGTAGAGAGGCTACATTAAAAGCCCACCCTGTATAATGAATAATGTTTATCCATTCTACAATTCTTTCTACATTTTAGAAATCAGCCCTTGGATAGATGTGGGTTTGGTGGAGAACTTTTTCCATTTTTTGGGCAGCTGAATTTTCTTGTTGACTATGTATTTTGCCTTAAAGAATTTTCTCAGTTTCAGGAAGAACATTACAGAATTGTCAATCTGAATGTGTGTGCTACTGTTATGTTTAGGAATTGTTGTCTTGTACAAATTCATTCAATACTACCTCCCAATTACTCTCCTAAGATGTTCAGAGTGTTTGGATTTATATTGAAGTCTTTGATCCACAGGAAATTTAGTTTGTTCAATAGAGGTATCTAAAATGGTTAAAAGACATTCAACATCCATATTCATCAAGGATATGTAAATCATAACAACTCTGAGGTATCACGTTTAACATGGCAGAATGTCTTCAAACTAAACACCACAGAAAGTTTATTGGACTGGTGTAAGAGGAACACTTCTCAGTTGCTGCTGGGTTGGAAAACTTGTCCAAACATTTTGGCAGTGATTATGGAAGTTTTTCTAAAAATTGTGTGTCAGTCTAATTCACCATCTAGCAATTCCACACTTTGGATATATGCAAAGGATGTACATTCATACAACAGGGACATCTGTACAGCAAATTTCATAACATCAGAATTTCTAATTAGCAAGAATCTGGAAACAACCAAGATGAACCTGGACTAAAGAATTGATAAAGAAAATATAATACATGTTATTAATGGAGTACTACTCAGTAGGAAAATAACAATGGAAACCAGAAGAAAGCATCCTATATGAGTTACCCTGTATACAGAAAGACAAACATGTTATGCTCTCACTAATTTATGGATACTTGACATAGAGCAAATGATAACTAGCTTGCAAACCATACCTCCAGGGAACCTAGAAATAAGTAGGGACCTAAGAGATATATACATGGTTCTCCATAGTAGCAGAAAGTCACAATATCTCCTGAAATAATTGGGAATATGAGGAAGGAGGAGGTAGGTGGGAGGAAGAGTAGGGGATAAGAGAACAGAAGGGATCAGGCAGATTGATTAGGGAAATAATTGATGAGAACAAGAAATGAGATACCTTAATAGAGGGATACATTATATGTTTGAGGAGAAATATGTCACTAGGCAAATGTCCAGTAATTCTCAAGGATAATGCCATCTACCTATCTAATCAATAGTAGAGAGGCTATATAAATGCCCTTCACATATAATGAGATTGATGAATACCTTGTATGCCATCCTAGAGCCTTTATCCAGTAGCTGATGGATGTCACGGACTCTATTCTGACAACTGGTGAGCCATCCTAGTTCCAAATAAGACCTTCTTAATGTGAGTGTCATTTGTAAGATATGGGTACTCTATGGGCCTCTGGCATTGTAACCAGTATTTGTCTCTAGCACAGGAATGGTCTTTGATAGTCCATTCCCTATGGATCAACCTCTCTCTAGATACTCAGGTGAGTGCCCAGGAATTTCCCCAAATCATGTGACAGACTTTGATGATCCCCCATGATAGGCCTCACCATCTCTATGGAGAGGACAGAGGATGGAATGCAGTGTTTGTGGGGGGCATTTGAGTATGGCAGTGAGAAGGAATGGGTCTGATATGTAAAATAAGATTGTTTCTAATTTAAATAAAAATATATTAAAAATGGAAAGAAACAAACTTTTTAAGAGAGCAAAGAAAAGGTGGTAGGATATTTCTTTCTGTCTAAATATTTCTCTTGCTGGTTTATAAACAAATCACTGATGATCGAGTTGCGATGTCTGAATACAGGCAGTTCAACCAGACCAGGAAAAGGCTGTGGAGATGAAGGGACAGAGAGTCTGAAAAGAGTTGCCATGTTGTTGAAGGAGTAACATAAAAGAAAAAGGGTAAGCCATAGTCTTGTGTCAATATATAGATTAATAGAAATGTGTTAATAATTGAAACAGAGCTAGGCAATAAGAAACTATAACCATTGGCCAACAGTTTAATAATTAATATAATATCTTTGTTTGAGCCAATGTGACATTGAAACCAGGTGGTACAGAAACCTCCATCCTCAAGATACTTCATTCCAACCTCTCTGTTTACCTAAATACTTATCATACATTGTCACCTATAATCCCCTTGCATACAAAATTCTTCTGACTCTGCGTGCAGAAACTAAATTTTCAACAACAGAAATTTAGCTTTGCTTCATTTGGTAGAGAGAGAGAATAGGATATCTCCAAATTACAGAGAAAAAATATGTCAAAAATTATCTAAAGAGAGAGGAAATAGTACCTGTAAGGTAGGCCTTCTGAGCTGTTTGTAGATTGTGGATCACTTGAGTTACAAAAAGCATTTCCAGAGTAAAAAAGGCAAATTCCTGTGTAACTTCCCCCTTCACACACACACACACACACACACACACACACACACACACACACACACACACACACACACAAATTATATTTGTCAAATTTAGTATGATGATATAAGTATGCAAGGAATTCTTTTTCAAATGTTTTCAATTTAATTCACAGTATATTTAAAGAATTTCGAAAGGTTTTGTAGTGTGTATTTAGAGTTTCAAATGACTTCAAACTTTGGTCTTGTTAAAGGCAAGTGAAGGACACATACCACAATTCTGAGGGTCAATCTGAATTATCATTTTTCTGGTTGTATTAGGAAATTGGTATTGTACAATTACAGCTATGTGAAGATGGACAAGCTCTTAATCATAGCTACTAACAGAATAAAGCTCAGATAATTTACTAATTGACTAGAATGCAAGAAGTCCTGGGTTCGCTGGGCGTTGGTGGTGCTCGCCTTTAATCCCAGCACTCGGGAGGCAGAGGCAGGTGGATCTCTGTGAGTTCTAGAGCAGCCTGGTCTACAAGAGCTAGTTCCAGGACAGCCTCCAAAGCCACAGAGAAACCCTGTTTTAAAAAACCCCCCAAAAAAGAAGTCCTGTGTTCAAACATCAGAAGTGCAATAGCTATAATTGGGAGGTGAAGCCTGTATCCCAACTGTCAAAATAGGAGGCATAAATATATGAAATACATGCTTTGGTATAAACTTACTGCCATTTCAGACAGGTGTATATGAGATACTGTTTTAAAATATAATACCATAGTTTCATGAAATTAAATATAATAGTCATGGAATCCTTATTTAGTTGATTAATTATGGTTGAATTTTAATGACAGATGTCAAGTGATTTAGGATTGCCTTTGACTCTTGATCAAAATTTGTTGCCCTACTACATAGTTGCTAGCATCATAGTCCTCTCATTACATGATAAATTTATATTGTAATGTTGAAGTGGATGCACACACACACACACACACACACACACACACACACACACACAATTTTGTTATTTTACAAGAAACAGACATATTAAGAATTCTCTGTTTTTCAATTAAAAAACATGCTTTCATGTTTGAATGAGTAACAAGAGAGCTCTCAAAAGAGTAAAGTATAAGTAGGATTTGCAGGCCCTAATATAATCACCTGAATATATTTGCCTTGTTGCAATTTAAAAAAATATTCTAGCAGAGAATGTGGTACATTTCCTTAGTAATAACTATACATCACTTACTTTATGGACTGTTAACAATTTTGACAAGGTAAACACTGATCTTTCTATCCCTAAGTATATACTCAAAATTCCACAAAATCACTCATCTGGTTTCTCATGTTTTCTTGCACTTCCGTTTCAATAATATGAATCTCAATGTCAACATTAATAACATAAAAATGCTATTTTCTAATTCACCAATATTAATAAGAATCCATCCTGTACATAAAGTGGATACATTTCTTTGTTCAATGAAGAAAATTTCAATAGTAATTCTATTGTGTTTGAGGAAAATACCAAGATTTGTACAAACTAATTCTTTGAAACTACTGGTACTTTACAAGAATTTGTCTCTGTTTCTTTCAAAGAGCTTTTTCCCAAGAAACTTGTTGCTCATCTTCTGATATGTAAGAATTACTAAGTTGGTAGTAATTATTGCAGTTTTTCCTAATATTAAAATCCTGGCTAAAATTAAGCAGATTTAAGACACATCAGCCAATGCATTTTATCCTGGCACCATGCCCTCCCTGAGAATTTGTCCCTTTACAAATGGGACTGCCACCATTGACTAAAGGGGTGCAGTCCAATGAACAGGCTTCAACCAGTAGGGACAGTAACTGATCAAAGCCCCATTACTTCCAAAGGCCTTTAGCAATCTTGAAAAACCCAAACAACTCTCCTGTTTTTAGCAACCTAGCTCATGTCACCTGATTTGTGTGGGAGCAGTCCTATAAGAAGCCACCAGATGAATTCAGAATTTAAATGTGAGAAGTGACAACTTAAGTATAAATGGCTGAGGTGCTTATACGATTTACCAAAAGGGATGGTGGCCAAAGTTTTTCAGCATTTATAATACCTGTTCTCTTATAAAAGAGTCCTTGCTCCTCAGAACATCGCACCCTGTACTCCTACACTTAACCACTCCAACACCTGAGGCCCAACTCCCTTTCCCCATTCGGTGATTCCTTATAGCCTCAGTCACTTTGGAAATTGAGGTAAATTTGTCTCCTGGTTTTCTCCTGGCATCATGGTTTTTAATTCCTGTCTTTTTCACTCTCAACCCTTACATTATTTTTAGACTTCTTTCTCTGTGTACCCTTCCAAATGCCTCTGGATATTTTTCCCTCATAGCTAGGGTAAACCTTCTCATGCCCAATAACTAAGCATATACCGGTATCATGTTATATTTCTGTATCCACTGATCAGGGTTTATTTAACATAAATGTGGTAGAAGCTGAGCAGAACTTATCAAGATCCATCAATGGAAAACCCTTTGATAATGAGATGGGGATGCTATTAAAAACACCAAAAATATATTTGTGTTATTCTAGACTTTGTAAGAAATAAATTTAAAAAAATCTTAAACTTTTTTGCGTTTAAATGTTTACATAAATGCATGTTACCATAAAACACAATTTCCTGGTGCTAACCCTGGGCCAGAGGCAGATATAGGATTGTCTGCAATTGGATTTAAATATAGGAGCTGGACTTCCATACCAAGTTCCCAGGAAGAGCAAGTAATGCTCAAAAAATGAGTCATCTTTCCAGCAACTCAACAACTACAATTAGAATGGCTTATCCTCAAGGAAACATTGGTTGAAACAAATGTGAATTTAAAGAAACACACATTTTAATGAAATCAAGAAGCTTAAACTTTGAGCAGTGCATGAATTTTGGGGGAATTGATTGCCTTTTGTGAAAAGCATGGTATCATTTTAGTCAACTTTGTACTTCCTAATGTTACTTTGTACCAATGCATTCAGCTTTGTCCCATTTGTTTTCAAATACGTTAAAGTGGTGTCTACAAACAAACATGATTTTCTATGAATCCTCTTCTCAGGTGGGTAAACTGTGGTTACACATATTCTCTATTATGCCTCAATTTGCACTCAAAATGTGAATATTTGGACCAGTTGCAGTTGCTCCTTATGCAAAACTGTTTTCAGAAGGACACATAGTTTCACACCGTCTATTAGAAGGATCTGTGAGGGGAACATCAGTTAAGATGATATTTTCCCCAGTTAATCCAGCAAATGATTATCAAACCATGCTGTGTTTAATACATATATTTTTAATTTAATTGATGTCATTGTTGTATAGACATAAAAAGGCGTCTTTCTATAAGTCTCCTTATTTGCGTTGGACACATCAAGTTTCAATGTAGACATAGAGAGCCTCTGTGCAACAAGTGCCTGCCCTTTTATGAAGTAAGGGATAGTGCCGTATCCCAGCATCTATGGCATTATTATTATTATTATCATTATCATTAATATCATTATCCTCACTATCATAATTATTATTATTATAGACTTAGCATTTCTGGAGAGATTTTCTATACAGTCGTGACTTACAAAGTACTTTATTTCCAGATCAGTCTGGACTCACATTCAGAGATACACCTGCCTCTTCCTCCTAACCGTTGGGATTAAGGACATGCAGCCCCTTTGCCTCCTCTCTTTTCATTTTTGAACTAAACAACTTGCCTTGGCCTCTTTCAATGGGTGCAAGAGTAGCTAGTATGCTTCACCCTAATGCAGAGAGGCCAAATTATTGGTCTTCATTGCCAGAGCTGAAATGTCTGTGCAGACTCTCATTAAACAGCCCCATCAGGCAAAACTGGTGAATTCCCTAGCCCAGCTGAGAACTCTATAGGTGCACACCTCAAGAATGTCAGCAGAGAACACTGATCACGTGCAAACCTCTGGAACTTTGATCACTTCGTGAATCCAACAGCCATTCCCTTTCTGTGCTTGGCCTGCTGGACGTCTCTTATAAACTGTATTGCTGAATCCTGTTCTGCAGCCAGTTTATGTTGGGGTTGGGCTACACTGGGGAATTGCCCTCGCCAGCAGAGAACACTGAATACAGAGGCATCAGTGCTACTTTGATTACTTCTTGAAATCAACTGTCACTCCCTTTCTTCCTTTGGCCTACTTGAAGTGTGCACAGGTCTTATTAAGAAAAGAATCCTACAAACACAGTCGCTTACCCATTTCCTGCCTCCATTTGCCGTTGGAAAAATCCTTTAACCCCCGTTACCTGAGGTAAATATATTAACACAGTTTTCTCAGCTCAACTGCCTAGAAACTACGTTGCTAGACCAGTGGAGAGAGGCCTATAGTCCTGAGATAGGCTGTGGCCATTTCACCACACATCGTGGACTCTCAGACCATGGACCACTATCAGCAACAAGGACCCACAAAAGGTTTACATATCAGCCAAAATCATGGAGTATTTGAAAACCAATAAAGCCCCGCTGGACTTTACAACACAACAACAGCCCAAATTGAGTTTCAGAGACTCACATGTAGACCAGGACACAAGCATGTATTGCATGTAGGTCAGGTTCCCTGACTGTACATGCAGACAGCCAGTATTATCATGCAGGACCTGAAGTAATTACAGACAGTATGGGCACTTCAAGCTTCAAAAAGGAGATGAAATGGGTTAAGAAAGGAAAAGGACCACTCCTTTTTAAAGTACTAAATATAATGAGAAACACAATGAGTAGTGATCTCAGTCTATCTGTTTTCATGCAGTCATGAGAAAAAGACTCGGTCATCTTTCTGCCCAGAGCAGAGAAGGCAAAAAGACACTTGGATATGTCTCTCCTGTTGGAAGAAAATGTGGACTGCTACCGACTTTGTAGTGGATTTGTTTTAAGGTCTTCTTTACCTGGTTCAAGGGATACCAAAGCAAAGAGCACAGGAACTTATGCAGAACCTATTGGACCATCTTCCTCTGATCAACATGGACTGGTAAATTCCCCATCTAATCAAACATCCCTGAAAATTGCCCCATCTACTCAACAGGTTTTGAAAGCTTCAAAAGCTGTTTCAGAGGCGAGTGTCACCCCCTACAGCTGCCTTTCCTATTCTAGGAGAAGCAGATTGAAACAGAAAAATACATGACAAGGAAGCCTCAGTGTTTCAAAATCAGTACACAATGCCCTAGAGTTGCAAAAATATTATGCACAAACTTCCAGTCCTGCAATAATAGCTAAGGGAGTCCTGAAACCAAACACTTCTAATGAATGGGACATTGATATTACAATGAGGACATATGAGACTACAGACATTACTGAATTCTCATAAGAGGCCCAGGTAAATTCCAGATCTACTGGAGGGGCCTTAGCATCATCCATAAATTAGGGAGGATTTCTAGCTGATGCCTCCTATATAGAGGGAGCTGTGGACCTATACTTCTGTGTCCCTGACTCTTTTCAGCTATTGCAGTTCAAACAAGGACAAAAAACACTTTCCATACCTGTAGATTGGACTTTCATTCACAGGCCCTCTCAAATGGAAGACCTGACAACTTCCCTACCTCAAAAAAGGACCATAGCCACTGCAAAGGAAATCCTAAATACATCACAACAGGAGGACAATTTCTCAGGCCAGAAATCCAGTTACCCACAACTTCTCACCAATCACCAATGCCTTAACAGCTGAGGGAGGCCTAACATTAAATACAAATGGTGAATAGGAGTTTGACAGTGTTCTTGGTACATCTAGATCTCCAAAGTTTCCATTTTTATCAGAACAGGCACAGGTTCCATTGTCTACTTTTGAATCGAGAGTACATTCCACATGTGGGGGAGGTGTTCTGGATGATCACCTTCAAAGGTGTCTCAGAAACCATATTTCTCCAGTCCTGGTTCTTTTGGGCTCCTGCTCTTCATTCATTGTTCTAGTGCAAAGAACCGACATTTTTATTAAGGTAAGGCTAGCCAAACTACTATGCAGAATAGATCCTCAAAATCAGCAGAATATTTACATCCTTCCCCTGATACCACTGTCAGGAGTCTCCACAGAAGACCAAGCTACACAATTGTCACATATATACACAGGGCATATTTCAATTACATTCAGGGTCCCTGCTGGTTCCTGCAGAATCTTAGAGGTTTTATAATTCCAGATTAGTGGATTCTGTATGTTTTCTTGTGATGACTTTGATACCACTACTTTGTACAATTCTTCAACTCCATCTTAAGAAGGATTTCCTGAGATCAGCCTAATGTTTTGCTGTGGTTCTGCACCTGCTTCTAACATTTTCTCGATGAAGCCTCTCTCATAACTACTGTTCTAGGCACCAATCTGGAAGTATAGTTGATTAATATTTGGCAACATTACCTTTACAGTTTTCTACTCCAGCTACATTTGGTTCAATTCTATGTTAAGACAGTTATTAGGCTGTGCAATTCATGATGGCTGAATGATTTATCCTTAATGTGGTCATTTCAAAAGATAATCTATCGACTGGTTTCCAAAATTTTGCCTCCAATTCTCAATAACAACTGCAGAGACCTGAATTTATCTCCCATTTTCCAGATATTTTTCATTCCACTGTTAGAATTTTTTACTAATATGTCTATAAACTAAATTATTAATTGTTCTAAATAATAACAATCCATTGACAGAGATAGAAGCAAATGCTTTTATATCAGAGGAAATGGGGAACCACTGCCACACTTTCCCTCTTTAGCATCTCAGTAGACAAGAGGGAGATCTCCTAATTCTCCCTGCTTAGATACTGTTTCAGTCTATCTACCGTACTTCTTGTCTGTCAATGAAGACCTCGTGATCTCTGTAGTTAGTGTCAAGCTCAGTTATGAACATCAGACAGATTTTATTAGCACAAACAAGGTAGCACCACACAAGTTAGCCTAAATATAAGCTTAAAATTGGATGACGCAGGTGTGAAATACATTGGAAAAAACATCGGGAGTCGCAAAACCTCATGAGGAGTATGTGGCCAACAAGATTTTTAAATCTCTCACCCAGTCTCAGAACTGTTTACTTAGTTGTGTGATCAGCGTATATGTCAGCAGTACTGTAGCATTTCTTGGTTTATTTTTTAATGCATGTGTCCAAGATTTGCAGTATGTATTACCAATCAAGTCTGTTCGTTAATTTTGAAAAGAACCATAACTTATACTTTCCTGTTGAGACAAATCATAACTTGTACCCCCAATACAACCTATTTTGAGTATTTCAATATGGAGTTAAGAACCTTTAAATTACATAGGTTGGTTTAATTTAGCATTTATGATTAAAATTTAAATCAATGTCTTTCAGAAGCTATTGTCTTTTACATTAAAATTTAAAAATTCAGCATCAACAAAGCTCCATACAGGATACATTCACAGTGTCTATTTCCTATCTGTCTTAGGCTTATTCTTTTTATATTAATTTGTATAAAGATGTTACACCTTGCTTGCCTTAGGCACACCATTGGTGTAAATGGACAATTGCTCAATAGAAGTGGGCAAGGAGATGGCAGTAGTCATAGAGAAATTTAGGAGCGGAATTATACTATTAGATTGAGAAGGAGACATACTAAAAGGGGGTAGAATGGGGGAGAAAAAGAGAGGGACAACCAGGTCTATCTAGGCATACACAGGAAAAGACACAGAGTTGTACATACAGACAAAAATAAAAATCCCAGAGGAAAACCATAGGTGAAAAGAAATGTGTAAATTTGTCTAAAGGAAAATGCTAGCCAGAAATGAACAAAACTTAAAGACAAGGATTCATATCTAATAACATATCTCCATGCCATGCTTAGCAAACATGTTGGTTTCCCAAAAGTAAAAGCTTGGTTGGAGGCAGACTGAGCCAGCCAGCATCTGTCATCATTCTTATCTTAGACTGGTACCAAGAGGAAGAAGTGAATCCTGTACTTTTCCTGCCCACTTTTCCCTGTTTAAGTCCCCTGAACTGCAACTCCCAGTGATATCTAACCAAGGAATCACCCAGAGAGCCATCTAATATTTGTCATCCTTGGAGCCTTGAATCCACCTAGACCTACCAGATAGAGACTTGTACCCATAACAACCAAGAGAGGGAGAAGACCCTCCTGTACCCACTGTAATAAGTGATGGGAAGGCGACAGTATAAGAACACGTTCAACCATAGGAAGACTTATATGACACCACCAGTGTCTAGGGATTCTACTCCAGCAAGTTTCTGTCCTGCAGTCCATTTCAGTGTTGAGAGTGGGGTGTTGAAGTCTCCCATTATAAGTGTTTGAGGTTTTATGTGAGGTTTGACTTTTAATAATGTTTCTTTTGCAAATGTGGATGCCTCTGTATTTGGTACATAGGTGTTCAGAATTGAGACATCACCATGATTGATTTTTCTTTTGATCAAAATGAAAATATTTTATTCATTTCTCTTGACTAATTATAATTAACAGACAATTTTTTAAAATATGGTATAGCTATACCAGCTTATATCTTAGGTCCAATTGATTGTACAATGTCTTTGGAGTAGAGATGTGTTTTTGTATGAAGAGGAAGGATATGTATGTACTTACTAATGTAAGGATATTAGACTTAGAAATAAAGATAAAGAGTGAACTGAAACTGGAAATAAGTGTCAGACAGGGAAGAATGATGAGCAAATTGGGCATTAACAGGCTGGACAAACCAGGACAAACAGCTGATCTGACCAATGGGAACTCATCCAACCTATTCTGACAAATAGGGAACCATCATAGTACCAAAACTGCCCTTCTTAATATAGGTGACCGTTGTGAAATGTGGGAAGTCCACGGCCCTTGGCAGTGTAATCAGTATTTATTCCTAGCACTTGAATGGACTTTAGGAGTCCGTTCCCTATGGAGGGCTACTCTGTCATTCATGATAGTTTGGGGAGTGACTAGTCTTTGCCCCAATTGACGTGAAAGACTTTGTAAATCCCCATAAAAGTCCTCATCTTTTCTGTGGAGAGGGTGGGAGATGGGTGGTTTTCTGGGGTCATGTGAGTAAGGAAGGCATAAGGAATGGGATTGGTATGCAAAATACGATTATATATAGATTAAATAAAAAATATGAAAAATGTAACGAAAAGAAAATAATTCTTAGACAGTTAAGAGGATATGGTTGGGTAGGTCCTTCAATATTTATGTTTCTCTTTGTTGTTGATGAACAAAACATTGATGATCAAATATCCAGGTAAGAACCAAGGAAATGCTACCACCAGACCAGGCTGGGGAGACAAAGGGAGATAGAGGCTGTGAAGAGATGCCCTGTTGCTGAAGAAGTAACTTGCCAGAAAATGGGCAAGTCATAGTCTCGAAACAATATATAGATTAATGGAAATGGATTAATAATTGAAACAGAGGTAGCCAATAAGAAGCTCTAACCATCAGCCAACAGATTAAATATTATTATAATATCTGTGTGTGTGTTTGGGGAAAATTGCCATTTGAACATGTGGGACAGAAACCCCCATCTTCATAATTCTTTTTTCCTACTTCCCTGTCTACCTATGTACTTGTCTTCCATTGTGACCTATCAATATCATTCTGAACCTATCTGCAGGGAACTAGGTTGTCAGCAACAGAAGATTAGCCTTGATTCTGTTGGTAGAAAGAGAGAATAGGATATCTCCCAGTTACAGAGAAAAAATGATGCATCAACAATTATCTCAGGAGAACAGAGATAGTTCCTGTAGGCTAGGTCTCCAGATTTGCATGTTGAGAGGGGAACAGTTTATACACAAAAAGCATTTCCAGAATGAAATAGGCAAATTCCTTTGTAACCGCCCCTTTCTCACAAACAGGTCAAAAAATGATATGTGTCCAGTTAACGATGATGATATAAGTATGCAAGGAAATTTTTCAAAAGTTTACAATTTGATTTTCAATTTATTTAAAGAATTTCCAAAGGCATTGTAGTGGATATTTAGAGTATCAAATGAATCCAAACTTTGATCTTACTAAAAGCAAGTGTGGGACACATACCAAAATATTTTTTTTAAACAGGGTTTCTCTGTGTAGCTTTGGAGCCTACCTTGTCAATCTATCTGGAGACCAGGCTTGACTCGAACTCATAGAGACCTGACTGCATCTGCCTCCCAAGTGCTGGGATTAAAGGTGTGTACCACCAACACACAACCACATACCACAATGCTTATGGTTAATCTGAATTATGATTTTTCTGGTTGCATTAGGAACTTTGTATTGTAGAATTATACCTGTGTGAAGCAGGGCAACCTGTTAATCATACCTAGTAACAGAAGGAAGCTGAGATTGTTTACTAATAGACTAGAATACCAGAAGTCATAGGCTCAATCATCACACTGCCATAACTGTATTAGGGTGTTGACATCAGTATTGCAACTGTAAGAATAAGAGGCAGAAATATGTGAAGGATATACTGAGGTATAAAATTAATTCTGTTCCCAAGGCAGGGGTCTAAGCATCTCACCTCAGAACTCTGCAGTCTGTGGGGGCCGGGAATAGCCCAGCGATCTCAGCAGAGTCAGGGTCCCAGGGTCCTCAGGGACCTATTTAGTCTGGCTGCAGAAACTGTTATGGGAAATAGAAGCAGTCATCAAAAGTCTCCCAAACAAAAAAAAAAAGACAGGAGCCAGATGGATTCACTGCTGAATTCTACCAGAAATTCAAAGAAGAGCTAATACCAATACTCCTCAAATTATTCTACACAATAGAAGCAGAAGGGACATTGCCAAACTCTTTTTATGAGGCTATAATAACCTTGATACCCAAGCCACACAAAGACACAACAAAGAATGAGAACTACAGACCAATATCCCTCATGAATATTAATGCAAAAATTCTCAATAAAATACTGGTAAATCGAATCCAAGAACACATCATAGGAATCATCCACCATGATCAAGTAGGCTTCATCCCAGGGATACAAGGATGGTTCAACATACAAAAATGCATCAACATAATCCACCATATAAAGATACTGAGGGAAAAAACACATGGACATGTCACTATATGCAGAAAAATCCTGTGACAAAATCCAACACCCCTTCATGATAAAGGTCTTGGAGAAATCAAGGATAACAGGAACATACCTCAACATAATAAAAACAATATACAGCAAGCCAACAGGCAACATCAAATTAAATGGAGAGAAACTCAATCCAATTCCTCTAAATCAGGGACAATACAAGGCTGTCCACTCTCACCATACCTCTTTCAATATTGTCCTTGAATTTCTAGCTAGATCAATAAGACAACAAAAGAAGATATGTGAATACAAACCGAAAGGAAGAAGTCAAAATCTCTTTGTTTGCAGACTATATGATAGTCTACATTAGTGACCCGAAAAACTCTTCCGGGGAACTCCTACAGCTGATAAACACCTTCAGCAAAGTGACAGGATACAAGATTAACTCAAAATTATGTAGTCATACTATACACCCATGACACATTAGTAGAGAAAGAAATCAGAGAAATATCACCCTTTACAATTGGCACAAACTACATAAAATACTTTGGGCTACAACTAACCAAAAAACGTGAAAGACCTTTACCAAGAATTTTGAGTCTCTAAAGAAAGAAATTAAAGAAGATATGAGAAAATGGAAAGATCTCCCCTGCTCTTGAATCGGTAAGATCAACATAGTAAAAATGGCAATCTTGCCAAAAGCAATCTACAGATTCATTGTAATCCCCAACCAAATCCCAAAACAATTCTTCAGAGACCTTGAAAGAGCAATTCCCAACTTTATATGGAGAAACAAAAGACCCAAGGTAGCCAAAACACCCTATACAATAAAGGAACTTTGGTGGCATCACCATCCCTGACTTCAAGGTCCATTACATAGATAAAGTCTCAAATACAGCTTGGTATTGGTACACAAATAGACAGGTAGACCAACGGAATACAGTTGAAAACCATGATATTAACCCACACACCTATGAACTCCTGAATTTTGATACACAATCCAAAATTATACAATATAACAAAGAGAATATTTTCAACAAATTGTGCTGGCATAACTAGTTGGGGACATGCAAGAGAAGGCAGGTAAAACCAAGCCTATCGCCTTGCACAAAAGAAGTCAAAATGGATCAAAGACCTCAACATAAATTAAACATTGAAAGTATTAGAAGACAAAGTGGGACATACCTCTCTGTCTACCTACGTAATTATCATCCATTTTCACCTATTATTACCTAATATTAAGTTTCTTTCTGACTGTATATGCAAGAAACTCACTTTTCTGCAAGAAAAGTTTAACACTGATTTTTTTTCATAGAAATGGAGAATAGGATCTCCAAGTTAAAGAGAAAAAATTGTTACATCAACAATTACCGCAAGAGAGAGGAGATCATTTCTGTATGCCAGGTCTTCAGATTTGTTTGTGGAGGGGGTAGCAGCTGAGTTACCAAAAGCATTTCGCAAGTGAAAAGGCAAATTCCTATATAACCACCACCTCCACACACACAGAAACACACAAACACATCACACCACAAAATGATATGTTTCAAGGTAAAAATGAAGATATAAGTATGCAAGGAATTTCTTGTAAAGTTTTCAGTTTCACTTTCAATGTATTTAAGAAATTTCCAAAGGGTTTGTTGTACTTATTTAGAGGTTCAAATGACTCCAATCTTTGGTCGTGATAAAAGCAAATGTAGGACGTATACCACAATATAAATAGTCAATATGAATTATGATTTTTCTGGTTTTATTAGGAAATTTTTATTGTCGAATTACGATTTGTGAAGCAGGACCAGCTGTAAGCACAGTTACTAAAAGAATGAAGCTCATCTAGTTTTCTAAATGACTAGAATGCAAGAAGTCCTGGGTTCAATCATCAGGAGTCCATTAACTACACTTGGGAGGTGAGGTCTGTATTCTGTCAGAAAAGGTGGCAGAAATATATGAACGACTTGCTTTGATATACACTTAATTTCATCTCAGCCAAGTGTATCTGAGAACATGCTTCAAAATATATAAACATAATATCATAAAGGTAAATATAATAGTCATAGCAACCATATTTATTTGATTAAATATTGTTGGATTTTATTGAGAGAAGTTTCATGTGATTCAGCATGGCATTTGAATCTTGATCATAATTCATTGCTCTACTACCTCATTGCTAGCATCACAGTTCTGTCTCACCATGCCTGATAAAATCAGAGTGTAAATGTTGAAGTAGATACACACACACAATATTTAGTTATTTTATGAGAGCCATGCCTAATAATAATTCTCTTTTTTTACTTAAAAAACCTTGCTTTCATGCTTTAATGAATACCAAGATAGCACTCAAAAGAGGAAATCTGAAGTAGCATTTATAGGCACCTATTGAATCACCTGAATACATTTGCCAAGTTGCAAATTGCAATAAATTATTCAAGCCAAGGATGTGGTTCATCTCTTCAGTACTATGTATACATCACTTCCTTTATGGACTATTAACACTTTTCACAAAGTAAAAGTTGATCTTTCTAACCCTAAGTATATACTAAAAATTAAAAAAAAATCAATCATCTGGTTTCGCATGTTTTCTTTCTCTTCAGTTTCATTTATGAAACTCTGTGTTAACTTTGCTATATAAAAATGGAATGAAAGAAAATAATAATAAGATTCCTGATGTCCTGGAAGTGGATTAATTTGTTTGTTCATTACAGAAAATTTCAATGCAACTTCTATTGTCCTTTAGTAAAATCATAAAGACTTGTGCAAACTAACGGTTTCTAACTACTGGCACTTTGTAGGAATTTGTCTCTGTTTCTTTCAAGTAATCCCTTTTCCCAGAATATTTTTGCTCATCAACTGACAAGAAATCATTATTAAGTAGGTAGTAATTATTGCTGTTCTTTCTATATTAAGTAGGTAGTAATTATTGCTGTTCTTTCTAATATTAAATCCTGGCTAAAATAAGCAGATCATGTATGTTCTAAGACCCATCTGCCAATGCATTTTATTCTGGCATTATACCCTCACTATAATTTTTCCCTTTACATATGGGACTCACTTCATGGAATAAAGGCGTGCAGTCCAATCCACCTGTTTAAATGTGGGAAGTCACAATTTAAGCATAAATGTTTGAGATGCCTATAAAAATTACCAAAAGTGATGGTGGACAATGTTTTTCTCACCATTTCTAATACCTATTCCACTGAAACAGAGTCGTGGATCCTCATATCTTCCCACCCTGTACTCCTACTCTTAACCACTCTGACATCTGAGGTACAATTCCCTTCCCCAGTCCTGTGATTCTTACATAGGCTCAGTCACTTGGGATATTGTGTTCTCTTTGTCGCCTGGTTTCCTCTTAGCATCGAGGTTTCTTATCCTTGTTTTTTTTCTCTCTCAACACCGTAAATCTCTCATGTTTTGCTTCACTATGGACCTTCCCAGATTCCTTTAGGTATTTCTCCCACATATCTACAGAAAACCTTCTCATCCCCCATGACTAAACACATACCATTATCAGGTCATTTTTCTTTGTCCATTCAACAGGGTTTATTTCACATATATGTAATAAAAACTGAATAGAACATGCCAATATTCATTAATGGAAAACCCATTGATAATCAGATGGGGATGCTATTTAAAAATACCAAAAATTCTATTTGTGTAATTTTAAAATTAGTGAGAAACATATATTAACATGTTTTAAAATTTTGGTTTTAGATGTTTGGCTGAATGCATGTGTCTGTATTGCATACGATTTCCTGGAGCTGCTGTTGGCAGCTGGAGTTACAATATAGGTGTAGGAAATCCATCCCAATTTCCAAGGATGAGAAACCAATCTTCAAAACATTCAGTCATTTTTCTAGCCTGTCAACAACTTCAATTGTTAAGTTTGGCTTATCCTCGAGGAAACATTAGGTAAAGCAACGTGAGAAGTTAAATAAATACATTTAAAAGAAATCCAAAAGGATAACACATTGAGCAATGCATGATTTTTCTTGGGAATTGGTTTCCTTTTTTGAAAAACATGGTGTCTTTTTAAATAAATACATATTTCTGAAAGTTACTTTGTAGCATTGAATTTCAGATTTGCTACCCTGTTTTGCAAATGGTTTAAAGTGGTATCTGCAAACAAACATGTTTTTCTGTGAATACTTTTCTTAAATGGGGAAACTCAAGTTACACATATTCTCTAGAAAACTGCACACGCTCAAAAGTGAAGAATTTGTCCTGCTGCAGGGTCTTGTTTTCCAAAACTGCTTTCAGAAGGAAACATAGCCACACACTGGCCATCAGAAAAAAAATCTGAGGTGAACATGAAAATGTGATCAGATGTTAAGATCCTATTTTTGCTGTGGAAAGCCAATATCTGACCTGGAGTATCATACCATGCAGTATTCAATACAAATATTATGAATTTAATTAATGTCATAGCTGGATAGACCTAGAAAGGCTTCGTTCTATAACCCAACTTACTTGACATGGACCCATTAAGAGTCACTTCACACACAGATGGCCGCTGTGCATCAGGTGCAATCTTTTTACATGAGTCATGGGAAAGTGCAATATCCCAGGCATCCATTCTATCATCATCATCATCATCATCATCATCATCATCATCATCATCATCATCATCAATCATCATCATTATCATCTAGTTTTGCAGCAGAAATTTCCTTCACAGTCCTGACTTACCTAGAACTCTATTTCCAGATAGGTCTGGCCTCACACTCAGAGATTCTTCTACTTCTTCCCCTTAACTGTTGGGATAAAAGACATTCAGCCACTTTGCCAGCTCACTTTTGATTCTTTACCTAAGCAACTTGGCATGGCCAATATCAACGGGTGCCAGAATGGCTACTGTGCACAAACCATGCAGAGATTCTAAATTAATTGATTTAATTCCCAGAACTTGGTTGTCTGTGAAGCCTCTTTCATTAAACAGCCAGGTCAGGTAAAAATGGTGTACTCCCCTCACCAGCAGAGAACACTGATCGCAAGCATACCTCCAGAGAGTCAGCAGAGAACACTGATCGCGAGCATACCTCTGGAACGTTGATCACTTCCTGAACCCAACTGCCACTCCAGGTCTGAAACTTCAACCACCGTGCATGTGCACAGGTCTTGGGAAAAAAGCCTCTCACAATATCTCTTAATGTCTTCCTATAGCCAGTTGTCATTGGATGTCAGGCTCCAATGATGAACTGCTCTTGCCAGCAGGTAACAATGATCGAGAGCAAATCTCTGGAACTTTGATTACTTCCTGAAGCCGACTGTCACTCCAATACTTTGGGCCTACCGGAAATGTGCAGTGGACTTGGGAAGAAAAATCTCTTTCCTAAAAAGACATTCACTTAACCTATTCCTGCTGCCAGTTGCCATGGGAAACATCCTTCAACCCCCTTTGCCTGAGGTAAATTACTTAAGACAGTTTTCTCTGCTCAACTGCTTTGAGAAACTACCTGCATAGACCAGTTGATAGAGACCTACGGGCCTGTACTAGGATTTGATCCTTTGACCACACATCGTGGTCTCTCAGAAACCAAGACACACATGAGGAGGTTTACACCCCAGCCAAAATCCTGGAGTATTTGACAACCCATAAAGTCCAGAAGGATTTGCCACCTCAATAACAGCTGCCATTATCTCTCCCCAGATTGCAGTGTTGAGATTCACATGTGGAACAGGAGGATGGCAAGAATTGCAGGGGGTCACATTCCCTGACTCTGGACTTGCAGACAGGCAGTACTCTAAGGCAGGCCCTGAAATATCTACAGAGAGGATGGGCACTTCAATCTCCACAAAGGAGCTGACACAGGACAAGAAAGGAAAGAGACCACTCCTTTTGCAGGTTATTGATATGAGAAACAGGGTGCACAGTAATCACAAGCTCATGGCCAAACAGAATGCTCATGACTCATTAAGCTATGAGACATATACATTTAGAACTAATAGTCTAAGTAGTGCACAGATAATATTTCCCTTTATATTAATATATATTTATTATCCCTCATAAGCAGATAACTCAGGACTTTAATCATAGCAAATGTTCTCACATAAACCTAAGCCAGTATCAGGGCACAATCCAAAATTCTATTTACCACAGCAGTTTAGTGAGATATGCACTCTGAGAAACAAGGGCTTTTTTCGTTCCTTAGTAGATCAACATGCAATGTGACATACATATCTTTATTCAGGTGATCTTGACATTTCCTACTGACAAAAATGAATATCAGGAAAAGTAATTTTGGGATTTAGACGTTTGAATTTTTCACAGAAGGCAAAAGAATCCTAAACCTTAATCAAGGGAATCTGAGATCTAGCCAGTTAAGATAAGCAAGGTGGCATATTTAACTTTTATGTCAGAGGCCTCAGAACTTCATATTAAGTAGAACAAAGGTTTTTATATTCCCCTCCAAACAAGTATTCCTAGAATATATGTTTATTCTCAACTGGGACAAAGAAATTCCTGCTTAAATCATGGGATGTTGGATATATCTGAATGCATGACTGTAAAATCATGGCTCCTCACACTTTGGAAAAAGAATAAATGAAATACTACACTCAATGCTCTGAATCTTTCTCTTTCCAAGAAAAGAGGGACAAATGTAAGAACTAGACATAAAATCATCAAAACTAACCTTCTAAACAAGGGATACTTGGAAAATTCTCGTATGTAGAAATTAACGTATTTCTTTTTTTTAAATTTATTTATTAGTTCTAGTTAGGGAACAATCTTGTTTCAAGTGCCTTCTCTCTCTCCCTCCCCTCACCCCCAACCCTCCTCCTCCACCTCCTCCCACACCCCCAGCCCACCCCCCAACCCATCCACCCACCACACCCCAGGGAGGGTAGGACCCGCAAAGGGGGCTCTGCAAAGTCCACCAAATCTTCCTGTGCTGGTCCTGGGACCTTCCACATGTGTCCAGGGCCAGTGTGTAACCCTTCCCGTGGGATGGGCTCTCAAAGTCCCTTCTTGCTCCAGGGAAAAATACTAATCCACCACCAGAGGCTCCCTGGGGTGCAGAGGCCTCCTTATTGACATCCATGTTCAGGGGTTTGGATCAGTCTTGTACTGGCCTCCCCGACAGCATCTGGGGTCCATGTGCTCTTCCTTGTTCAGGCCAACTGTTCCTATAGGTTTCTCCAACCTGGTACAGACCCCTTCGTTCTTCATTCCTCCCTCTCTTCAACTAAATTCCTGATTTCAGCTCAGTGTATATCTGTGGATGTCTGTCTCTGCTTCCATCAGCCACTGGGTGAGGGCTCTAAGATGGCATAAAGAGAAGTCAACAATCTCATTTTAGGGGAAGGGCTTTTAGGTTATCCTCTCCACCATTTCCTGGATTGTCAGATCGTCAGATCGTGTCATCCTTGTAGGTCTCTGGAGATCTCCCTGGTTCCAGATCTCTTCTTGGACCTATAGTGGCTCCCTCTGATATGGTATCTGACATCCTGCTCTCTTTCCTGTATTCTTCCCCCAACTCAATATTTCTGCCCCTCCATTTCCTTTCCTCTGTTCCTCTTCTCTTGCTCTTATTGTAACAGCTCCTTCCCCCCACCCTCATGCTCCCAATTAGCTAAGGAGTTCATGCCACTTTCATTCCTGGGGACCATTTATCCCTTAGAGTCCTTCATGTTTCCTAGTTTATTTGGAGAAGAGGATTATAGGCTGGTAATCCTTTGCTCTATGTCTAAAATTCATATATCAGTGAGTACATATCATGTTTGCCTTTTTGTGACTCAGTTGCCTCACTCAGGATGGTTTCCTCTAGTTCCATCCATTTGCATATTTCAAGATTCCATTCCTTTTTTCTACTGAGTAGTACTACATTGTATAAATGTACCACATTTTCTCAATCCATTCTTCAGTTTAGGGGCATCTAGGTTGCTTCCAGGTTCTGGCTAATACGAACAATGCTGCTATGAACATGGTTGAACATGACCTTGTTGTATGAGCATGCACTATTTGGGTATATACCCCATAGAGGAATGGCTGGATCTTGAGGTAGATTGATTCCCATTTTTCTGAGCAAATGCCATACTGATTTCCAGAGTGGTCTTACAAGTTCGCACTCCCACCAGCAATGGAAGAGTGTTGCTTTTTCTCTACATCCTCTTCAGCATAGATTGTCATTGGTATTTGTCATTTTAGCCATTCTGGCAGGCGTGAGGTGGTGTCTTAGAGTTGTTTTGAGTTGCATTTCTCTGATGGCCAATGATTTTGAGCACAATCTTAAGTGTCTTACAGCAATTTCAGATTCCTCTATTGAGAATTCTCTAATTAGTTCTGCACCCCACTTTTTTATTTCATTGTTTGGTGTTTTGGTGGCTAGCTTCTTGAGATCCTTATATATTTTGGAAATCAGTCCTCTGTCAGATGTGGGATCGTTGAAGATCTTTTCCCTTTCTGTGGCTTGTCGTTTTGTTCTACTGACTGTTTCCTTTGCCTTGCAAAAGCTTCTCACTTTCAGGAGGTCCCATTTATTAATTGCAGACCTCAGTGTCTGTGCCACTGGCGTAATGTTCAGGAAGCAGTCTCCTGTGTCAATTTGTTCAAGGGTAATTCCCACTTTCTCTTCTAGAAGATTCAGTGTGGCCTGGATTTATGCTGAGATCGTTGATCCATTTGCACTTAAGTTTTGTGCATGGTGACTAGTATGGATCTATCTGCAATTTTCTGCATGTCTGAATCCAATTGTTCCAGCACCATTTGTTGAATAATCTATCATTTTTCCATTGTATAGATTTAGCACCTTTGTCAAAAATAAGGTATTCGTAGGTGTGTGGGTCAATATCAGGGTTTTCAATTCGATTCCATTGGTATATCTGTCTATTTTTGTGCCAATACCAAGCTGTTTTCAGAACTATGGCTCTATAGCAGAGCTTGAAGTCGGGGATGGTGATGCCTCCAGAAGATCCTTTATTGTAAAGAGTTATTTTGGCTATTCTGGGCTTTTTATTTTTCCATATAAAGTTGAGTATTGTTCTTTCAATGTCTGTGAAAAACTGTTGGGATTTTGATGGGGATTGCATTGAATCTGTAGATTGCTTTTGGCAGGATTGCCATTTTTACTACATTAATTCTACCTCTCCAAGAGCATGCGAGATCTGTCCATTTTCTGGTATCTTCTTTAATTTCTTTCTATAAAGTCTCAAGGTTCTTATTGTACAGGTCTTTCACTTTTTTGGTTAGTGTTACCCCAAGATATCTTATGTTGATTGTGGATATTGTGAAAGGTGATGTTTCCCTGATTTCTTTCTCATTGGATTCATCATCTGTATATAGTAGGGCTACTGATTTTTTTGAGTTAATTTTGTATCCTGCTACCTTGCTGAATGTGCTTATCAGCCATAGGAGTTCCGTGGTAGAGTTTTTCGGGTCACTAATGTAGACGATCATGTCGTCTGCAAATAGTGAAAGATTGGCTTCATCCTTTCCAATTTGTATCCATTTGATCCCTTTTTCTTGTCTTATTGCTATAGCCAGAACTTCAAGTTCAATATTGAAGAGATAGGGAGAGAGTGGACAGCCTTGTCTTGTTTCTGATTTTAGAGGAAACGATTTGAGTTTCTCTCCATTTAGTTTGATGTTGGCTATTGGTTTGGTGTATATTGCGTTTATCATGTTTAGATATGTTCATGTTATTCCTGTTCTCTCCAAGATCTTTATCATGAAGGGATGTTGGATTTTGTCAAAGGCTTTTTCAGCCTCTAGTGAGATGATCATGTGGGTTTTCTTTTAATGTTTGTTTTTATGGTGGATTACATTGATGGATTTTTGTATGTTGAATCATCCTTGCATTCCTGGGATGAAGCCTACATGATCGTTGTGGATGATTTTTCTGTTATGTTGTTGGATTCGGTTAGCCAATATTTTATTGAGTATTTCAGCATCGATGTTCCTGAAGGATATTGGTCTGTAGTTCTCTTTCTTAGTCTTATCTTTGTGTGGCTTGGGTATCAAATTGATTGTAGCCTCATAGAAAGAGTTTGGCAGTATCCCATCTGCTTTTATTGTGCAGAACAGTTTGAGGAGTACTGGAATTCGCTCTTGTTTGAATTTCTGGTAGAATTCTGCAGTGAAGCCATCTGGCCCTGGCCTTTATTTGGTTGGGAGGCTTTTGATGACTGCTTCTATTTCATTAGGGGTTATGGGTCGATTTAAACTGTTTATCTGATCTTGGTTTAATTTTGGTAAATGATATTTATCCAGAAAACTGTCCATTTCCATTGGATTTTCGAATTTTGTGGAGTACAGGTTTTTAAAGTATGACCTGAAGATTCTCAGGATTTCCTCAGTGTCCGTTGTTATATCCCCCTTTTCATTTCTGATTTTTTAATTAGCATGATCTCTCTCTGCCTTTTGGTTAGATTGGTTAGAGGTTTGTCTATCTTGTTGGTGTTCTCAAAGAACAAACTCTTTGTTTCATTGACTCTATGTAATATTTTCATAGTTTCTACTTTATTGATTTCAGCTCTCAGGTTGACTATTTACTGGTGTCTACTCCTCCTTGGTGAGTTTGCTTCTTTTTGCTCTAATGTTTTCAGTTGTTCTGTCAATTCTCTAATGTGGCTTTCCTCCAGTTTCTTCATGTGGGCACTTAATGCCATGAACTTCCCTCTTAGCACTGCTTTCAGAGTGTCCCATAATTTTGGGCATGTTGTGTCTGCATTCTCATTAGATTCTAGGAAGTCTTTATTTTTTTATTTCTTCCTCAACTCAGGAATGGTGCAATTGGGTGTTATTCATTTTCCAAGTCTATGCAGGTTTTTTGGTATTCGTATTGTTGTTGAATTCTAGCTTTAATGCATTGGTGAACTGATAAGATACAGGGGGTTATTTCAATTCTTTTGTAACTATAGAGGTTTGCTTTGTTGCCTACTATGTGGTCAATTTTAGAGAAGGTGCCATATGGTGCTGAACAGAAAGTATATTCTGTTGTGTTTGGATGGAATGCTCTATAGATATCCGTTAACCCCAGTTGGGTCATAACTTCTTTCAGATCCTTTGTTTCTTTGTTAAGTTTCTGTCTGGTGGTCCCGTCTAATGGTGTAAGGGGGTGTTGAAGTCTCCTACTTACCATACGTGTGTGTGGTTTTATGTGTGGTTTGAGCTTTAGTAATGTTTCTTCCACAAATGTGGGTGTTTTCGTATTTGGGGCATAGATGTTCAGGATTGAGACTTCATCTTGATGGACTTTTGGTGTGATGCGTATGAAATGCCCTTCTTCATCTCTTTTGATTAATTTTAGGTTAAAGTCCAATTTGTTAGATATTGGGATTGCTACCCCTGCTTGTTTCTTGAGCCCATTTGATTGGAAAATCTTTTCCCATCCTTTTGCTCTGAGGTATCACCTGTCTGGGAAGTTCAGGTGTGTTTCTTTTAAACAGCAGAAGGATGGATTCTGTCTTTGTATCCATTCTGTTAGCCTATATCTTTTTATGGGAAAGTTAAGACCATTGACATTTAGGGATATTGATGTCCATTTTTCCTTGGTTGTTGTTTGTTTTGGGTTCATTGTTGGTGGTGTAATTGCATGTGGATTTCGGCTTCCTACTTCTTTTTGTGTTTAGTAAAGTTAGATTATCTATGGCCTGTGTTTTTGTGATTGTAGTTATGTTCATTCGGTTGGAGTTTCCCTTCCAGAACCTTCTGTAGTGCTGGATTTGTGGATATGTATTGTTTAAATCTGTTTTTGTCATTGAATATCTTGTTTTCTCCATCTATATTGATTGAAAGTTTTGCTGGCTACAGTAGTCTGGGTTGACATCCATTCTCCCTTAGTGCTTGTAGGATATCTATCCAAGATCTTCTGGCTTTCAGAGTTTCCATTGAGAATTCGGGTGTGATTCTAATTGGTTTGCTTTTATATGTTACTTGGCCTTTTTCCTTTGCTGTTCTTAATATTTTCTCTTTATTCTGTAATTTGGCGTTTTGATTATTATGTGTTGGGGGGACTTCTTTTTGTGGTCCAGTCTGTTTGGTGTCCCGTAAGCTTCTTGTACTTTCATAGGCATATCCTTCTGTAGCTTGGGGAAGTTTTCTTCTATGATATTGTTGAACATTTTTTCTGTACCTTTCAGCAGTGTTTCTTCACCTTCTTCTATATGTATTATTCTTAGGTTTGGTGTTTGCATGGTGTCCCATATTTCCTGGATATTTTGTGTTAGGGATTTGTTGGACTTGAGGTTTTCTTTGGTTGATGAATATATACCCTCTGGCGAGTCTTCAATAGCTGAGATTTTTTCTTCTATCTCTTGGATTCTATTAGTTATACTCACATTTTTAGTTCCTGATCATTTATCCAGTCTTCCCATTTCCAGCATCACCTCATTCTGTGTTTTCTTTATTGTGTCTAATTCAGCTTTCACGCTTTGAACTGTTTCAAGAGCTTCCTTCACTTTTTTGGTTGTTTTTCTTGGGTTTCTTTAGATTCTTTAAGAGATTTGTTTATTTCTTGAATTTTTTGGTTTGTCTTTTCCTCCATTTTGTAGAATTTTTTCTTGCTTTTTCTTCTATTTCTTTAAGGGATTTTCTTGTTTCCTCTTTATTGGTCTCTATCATCTTGCAGAGATAATTTTTGAGGTACATCTCTTCTTCATGCACAGTGTTGGACTTTTCAGATCTTGCTGGAGTGTAGTCCCTAGATTCTGCTGGTGTCATATTGGTCTTTCTGTTGTTGAGCGAGTTCTTATTCTGACTTCTTCCCGTATCTTTATCCAGTGAGTGCAGGTGGGGTGTCTCTATCTCCTCTTGTTGCCCAGTAGTGTGTGGGGGGCAGGAATTCCATGTCAGCATCTCTGGATAGTCTTGACTGTCTTGGTAGTCTCCTCACTTTGAAGGAGTTAGGCCTCCTTAGGGTTCAGGTGTGTGTGGGCAGGACAGCAAGTAATAGTGTGGTGTTTCCAGGCTCTGGGAATTCCGCAATGCCTGTGCAGGTCTACCCCAAGCAGGAACAGGCCCGAGGAGATTGGGGTTGATGGGGCTTTGGAAGGCAGTGGGTAAGAGCAGTGGATCACTCACCACGTTGCAGAACGGTATCGGAAAGGGAAGGAAGAGAAGCCTGTACCCAGATTCAGGGAGCCTCCTCCCTGCCTGGGCATGTCCACTCCAAGCATGCACAAGCCCAGGGAGATCTGGGTAAGTGGTGTTTTGGACTAGAGTTGGGTAAGTGCAGGGGGTCACTCATCTAGTTGCTGATGGGTAGGTGGAAAGGGAAGGAAGAGTGGCCTGTACCCAGATTCAGGGTTCTCCTCCCTGACTGATCATGTCTACTTCAAGAAGGCATAATCCTGGGGAGATCTGGGTGAATGACACTTTGGACTGGACGGGAGTTGGGTAAGAGAAGGGGGTCACTCACCTCGTTGTGATCAGTAGGTGTATAGGGAAGGAATGGTGGCCTGTACCCAGATTCAGGGAGCTCCTTCCTGCCTGGGATTGTCTACTTTAAGGAGGCACAAGCCTGTGGAGATTTGGGTGAGTGGCACTTTGGACAGGAGTTGGGTAAGATCAGGGGGTTACTCACCTCGGTGTAATCAGTAGGTGGAAAGGGAAGGAAGGGTGGCCTGTACTCAGATTCAGGGAGCTCCTCCCTGCCTGGGCATATCTACTTCAAGCAGGCACAAGCCTGGGGATATCTGAGTGAATGGTACTTTGGACAGGATTTGGGTAACAGCAGGGTGTCACTCAACTCGTTGTGATCAGTAGGCGGAAAGGGAAGAAGGGTGGCCTGTACCCATATTCAGGGAGCTAATCCCTGACTGGGCATGTCTACTACAAGCAGAAACAAGCCTGGGGATATCTGGGTGAATGATGCTTTGGACAGTAGTTGGGTAAGAGCAAGGAGTCACTCACCTCATTGTGATCAGTCGGCAGAAAGGGAAGGAAGGCTAAAAGTGTTTTTTAATGTTGAAAAATTATTAATTATTGGTATTTTAATATGACATTTTATAAACTGTATTTTGTTCATATTTATAGCAATTGAATATATTTGATTAATATTTTGATTATATAAAATATGATCTTGAGCTTCAATTGCCTAAGTATTTTATAAACATTATGTTCAAGTAATATCCATTAAGGCCCACTCTCTCTTATGTTTTGGTTAAACAAGTAAAATATTAAGTTATGAAAGTGATATTTTCTGTTTCAGGTTTTCTGAACTGAATGGAAATGAAAATATTTCATTAGGTTTTTTTTTTCTCAATTGAAAAGGAATTTTACTCATTAGAAAAATAATAGAGGACCTTCAAATGCCGTCATGGTCATGATGCCAAGGTCACCATTTCCTGAACTGGAACCCCAAGTCCTCAGTGAAGAGCTCCCCACATCAGCAAGTCACTGATGACAGGACCAGCTAAAGAATGCCAGAGTGGACCCACGCCAGTGGGAAGGACCACTGTTAGTCTGGCTATACTGCAATCTTGGTTCCCCCTCTGCCCTGAATCATCTGCTTGAATTGAGAGTGGTTTCTCATTGGGGCTCAACTCCAACCAGCATCCACCACATGGATCTTCCTTGGCCTACAACCTCAATTAGAGTAGACTCATGCAGGCCAGA
Source organism: Cricetulus griseus (assembly GCF_003668045.3). NCBI lineage: Eukaryota > Metazoa > Chordata > Mammalia > Rodentia > Cricetidae > Cricetulus > Cricetulus griseus. The sequence continues at coordinate 2,978,857 of NW_023277030.1, forward strand.
AAGACAACCATGATTCAGCCACATAACTAACTTGTTCCCCTCCACCATGCCTCCCCTAAACTAATCCTTGAAAATCAGGGGAGAGTGTGATAGTTTCATTCTGGTTTAAAGGAAAACCATTATAGATGGGCCACAAACATGAGAGATCCATGAACAATAGAACTTATTACAGGTGGGGGGAGAGGGAGATTGAGGGAAAGATGAGAAGTAACAAGAAGGTAAGAGGAAAAGCAGAGAGCAGAGAGGCAGAGGAAGATAAGAAACCAAGAGTGTTAAGAATGAGAGACAGAGAACATAAATGGGGGTTTCTGTCTTTTAAAGGGGTGCTTTACATTTGCCTATGGAGTTAGGACACATGGGAACTTTGGCTGACCAGATTTCTGCTTGAATGAATTCTGCCAGGTGACCTTAGCAGGCTAGAATTATGCCTGAACCTTTCATTCCCACCTTTACTTTTTATTATAATGGTTGGGTGTTAGACGTGACAGGTTGAGGAACAAAGACATCAAGTTCTCAAGAATACTTACCTGGGGGCATGGGTCACTTTAGGGGGACTTGAGAAAGATGGGGTGCTGCCATGTCCAGAGGTAGCTGGTAGCTCCATCAGAGTCCAGTCTGTATGAAATTCGCTGTCACCTGTTAGAACTGGCGAGATGTCAGCAGCATAGAAGACGAGGTTAGGTTAAGAAAAAAAGTTTCTTAAGTCCTGGTATTGGAGTGGAGGAATGGAAGATTTGGGAGGGTTTCCCGAGGGGTCCCAAGATGAGGGAAGAGAGTCTGGAACTAATAAATGTTTGGATACTATTTATTTGGTGTGTATTTGACTTGTTTGGATTTGTACAATACACCTCCCCGGAATATACATGAATCCTTTGGGTTTGTGAGAAACATAAATTTTAGATCCATTAGCAGCCTATTTGTGTTAGAAGTGACTTGGCAGAAATCCTCAGTGTTTTGAAACTGACAGATATCTTTAGGATAATGAAAAGCACCTTAATTTTGAACTGCAGTCATTGTATAGTGTTATATGCTGCTTGGTAGTCTGTCAAAGTTGGATCAGTAGCTTATTAGAACTTTATTGACTAGTGTTACAACTATGAACAGGAGCAGAATGAAATAGAGGAATCTGGAGCATGTTTTATTCTTTGGAATGTAATGTTAAACTTAAAATCCTTGTTCCTGAAATATGTTCTGTTTTAAGCTTGCAAACCTACTAGTAGTCAAAAGAATCAGAGTTCTTGTGAAGGATAAAATTTTACCTATGTCAATGATGAGAGAGTGAGAGAGACCCATTGGCTGGCCCCATGGACACCCAACATCAAGGTCTTCTGTGGCTTTTAAGGGCAGCAGCTTTAAGGACATCTGCCTCCTGCTGATAGCATAAGACTTGTGGATCAGAGAACAACTTTTAGGAAGGCTTGCATTCAGTAGGCCCAAGCAGCAGAAGGAAATTAGATTCCACTTTACTCTTGTCCAGAATGTGAAGAGTCTATTGCAGAAGTAGAGTTGAAAGGCAGGGTTTCTGTGGAGATCCTTCATTGCCCACCAGTATTCCTAGAGGAAATTGGGTGGAGCCAGCAGGTGGCCCTTCTCTGTGATGGAAAGATTTTTAGTAAAGCATTTTAAATGCTATAACTTCTAGATCTCTGAACCTTGAAGGGCTTTATGTCTACTTTGTATATTTCAGCAAACAAAAGTTGCCTTTAATGGCTTACATTAACCATATAAGTGACTACAGGGTAGTGTCAGAACTGTTTGGGAGGCTGGATATCAGATGAGAGGGACTGTGGAGGGATTTATCTCTCAGGGTCCTCCAGCCTGATTGTCACCACTTCTAACCCCTTTGATAAAGGAATCTTTACCTGTAGAAACAGCTTGGAAGATGGACTGCGTGCTATAAATATTTTGATAATTAGAGATAGTCAATTATGACTTTAAATGTTGATTATCATTTAAGATACATCCCAGTTAAATTTAAATTGCATAGAAACTTAGCTCAAATTTTAAAACGGTAGCTTCATGTAGAAAAAAAGCTAAATGTACAACATCTAATCTACCAAAATGTGTGAGTGAGACACCAAGAAGACCTAGACTTTCACAAAAATGTGCAAGAAACTTAGGGTTGTCTCCATTTTGGGAACTTCAGGATAGGGAATATACCTATGTGGACAGCAATCATCTGGAATAATATAATGATGCATTTACTTACATGTATACAAGACTAAAGCCATATTATGTTACTGTGGGGCAGCAGAAGTAAAAATAGTTAAAGCCAGAGAGAGACTTGTGCCTTCTGCCTAACAACAGCAGGATATATTTTGAGGTCATAAGTGGTTGTGGTTGGTTTAGAATTTGAAGATTTAATATATTGTGACAGACAGATGATAAGTATTTCCTGGCAAATGTGACAGCAATGTTTATGCCTATATCATGGGCCCAAGAATCAGAGAGCAACTATGATGCAGTTTTGCAATTTTAATATCCTAATATATGTGCCATTGTGCAAATTTTTTGTCTCCATACAATGGTGTTGGTTCTCCAAATGATCCTATGACAAAAAGTTTAGACATTTCCAAGCAACAGGAACTGTCATCAAACATGAGGAACATAATCTCACTAAATATCATCGGTGAAGAGCCTGCTCCAAATCTTTTATTAAGAGTGTTTCTCTTCCAGAAGAAATAAAATCTTATTGAGTATTTACTATTTAGTAGTGCACCCAACTTTTAAAGTGAATTATTTGGTTTCTTGGCTACTACTTTCTCCAGTTCTGTTTATATTTTAGAGATCAGCGCTTGGCTAGATGTGTTTGGTGAAGAGTTTTTCCCATTATGTCAACTGTTTTTTTTTTTTTTTTGTCTTGTTTACTTTGTCTTTTGCCTTATAATATCATATCAGTTTCAGGAGTCCCCAATAGTGAAATTTTGATCTGAGTGTCAGTGCTAATGTTATGTTCAGGTAGTCGACTGCTGTACAAATTATTTCAGTTCTACCTTCCAATTACACTGATATGAGGATCAGTGTGGCTGGATTTACATCGAAGTCATTGATAAATTGGGACTATAGATTGATCAATATAAGAGGCTATAATGGCTAAAAAACACTTAAGCAATTGATAAATACCCATAGCTATCAAGGAAAAGTAAATCATAACAACTCAGAGATATCATCTTACAACTGCCAGGATGACTACAGTGAAAACACCATGCACAGTTAATGCTGGAGAAGAGGTTGAGAAAGCAGAACGCTTCTCTGTTGCTGCTGGGAGTGAAAAGTCCTACAACCAGTTTGGCAGTCAGTATGGAAGTTTCTCTGAAAATTGGATATCAGTGTATATCACCATTTAGCTATTCCTCTCTTTGGCATGTACCCAATGCATGTATATTCATAAAACTTGCACATCTATATAGCTATGTTCATAAGAACACTATTTGTAATAGCTAAAACCTGGAAACAACAAAGATGAATCTTAACTAAACAATGGATAAAGATTTTAGAGTACTACTCACTGGAAAAAACAAAGAAACAAATGGATGGAACTAGAAGAAACCATCATGAATGAGGTAACGCATATACAGAAAGAAAAACATGTTATGTACTCAGTAATATATGAATATTATACACAGACCAAATGATAACTAGTCTACAATACAGAACTCCAGAGAAGGTAGGAATACGTAGCAATCTAAGAGATACATATATGCTTTCTCAGAGGAGGGGAAAGGAACAATATCTGCAGATTATTTGGGGAAATGTGGAAGGAGGTGTTAGGTAAGTGAAAGAGGAGCGGAGAAGACCAGAGGATAGGAGAACATGAGGGTTCAGACAGATTTGGGGGAAGAATAGATGAGAGCTAAAAAATAGATACTTCTGTAGAGGCATAAATTGTAGGTTTAAAGAGAAATATGACACTAGGCAAATGTCCAGGAATTCACAAGGATAATCCCAAATATCAATCTCAGCAATAGTGGAGAGGCTAACTTAAATGCACTTCCCCTATAATTTGATACCATCACAGAGCCTTCATCCAGTAGCTGATGGAAGAAGAAGAATACACACAAAGCTAAAGAATGACCTGAACTCCAGGAAATTAGTGTCAGAAAGGGAGAAATGATGATCAAATGGGTCAATATCAGGCTGGAGAAACCAAGAGAAACAGCTGACCTGACCAAGTGGGAGCTCATCCACCTCATTCTGACAAATGGGGAACCATCATATTACCATAAGTTTATTTATGACCATTTCATTGAAAATTATTTTGCATTGGAAAAGTATTTCACAAACTTTTATTATGTTGAACTGTATTTCATGTTTGCAGAATTGGAAAAGATCCTCTTTTCATATACAATCTCTTAGCCTGTGTCTTTTTATAAGTATATTATGTCAATGATATTAAGAGATATTAATAACATTTGATTGTTAATTCTTTTTTATCAATTTATTTTTATATTCCAATTACATTCCTCCTCCTCTCCTGCTGCTATCCACTATTACCCCCTACCTGTCATTTGCTCCTAGGAACTAGTAAGGCCTACCCTATTTCAGACCTTAAGTCTCGCTTATTATCTATTTGACGCAAGATCCAGGATCTACTCTAGCCATTGTTACCCCTTGTCGAGGTTTGACCAAGGTATCTTTCCATATAGAATGAGCTCTAAAAGTTAGGTTGTGCATTATAGTTAGAATTTGGACCCATTGCCAGTGACCATATATTGTCTGACAATCACCATTGTTACCTGAATTAAGGAAGTGGAGTTCAGTCCTATGTGGGTTCCCTCCTTTTCTAACCAGAGCTTCATCTCCGTAGCTTAGGTCAGCTGATTCTGTGGGTTTCCCCATCAAGGTCTTCATTCCTTTCTTCATAATGTTTCTCCTTTATCACTTTGTATTCACTCCAGGATCATAGAAAAATAGTTATTGTTGGATTTCTGCATCTGCTTCAATCTGTTTCTGCAAGAGAATTGTAGCATGTCCAGGTATTTTTATTGTAGGCTAGGTATCTTTTGCTTTATTTATTCTATCTACTTATGAGTGAGTACATGATATTTTTGGTTTCTTGGATATCTCACTCATATTGCTTCTTTAGTTATGTGCATTTGCCTATGAATTATTGACGTCCTTTTTTCTTATTTCTGGGTAGTACTCCATTAGGTAAATGTACGGTATTTTTAAAAAAATCCATTCAGCAGTTGATGGGCATTAAGTTTGTTTCCAAGTTCTTGTAGTATAAATAATTCTGCTATGAACATAGTTGAGCAAGTGATCAAGTAGTATAATTGAGCATCCTTTTTGCATATGGTTTCACATGTGTGTGTGTGGATTCTGGATGCTGTATAAGTAAACTTTGAGATCGAAGAAGCAAAAAAAAATCCTTACATCTTACAGATAGACTACTGTGATAAGGAGAATGCAAAGAAAGATGTAATGTGAGGTCAAGTTTTTGTGGGATTCTGTTACTTTGTGCATATTGTGTCATACCTTACTATCATTATGTTTGCCTGCTATCACAGTAGGATTCTTTTTTCCATACCATGGGATCAACAAGTAGAGAACATTTGAGAAGCACATTATTCGTAGAATAATGCATTATCATATAGATGTGTCCTATACAGCATTTGATATTCACAAGTTGAGAGGTGACTCCCCTCTGGCCATGGACAAGGCCATAAACAATAGCCTTTTTCTGGCACAATTACCTTCAACTACAAATAACATCACTGAATCCAGTCTGCGTAAAAGTTATGTAAAGGATTTTTTAGGTTGATAACATCCTTTTTTCTCCATTTTAAAATTTAAATTACAAACAATATTGTTTCACATGTCAATTCCATTTCCCTCTCCCTCTCCTCCTCTCTTGCCTACCACTAACACCCTACCTATCCCATACCATTTCTTCTCCACAGGGAGAGTGAAGTCTTCCATGGAGGTCTTCAGATTCTGTCATATACTTTTGGGGAAGGTCTTGGCTCTCACCCATGTGTCTAGTCTTAGGAGTATTCCTTCATGTGAAACGGGCTCCCAAATTCCATTCCTATGCTAGGTATAAGTACTGATCTACTATGAGTCACCATAGATTTCTGAGGCCTCCTTACTGATGCCCACAACATTTGGGTGTGGATCACTTCCATGCTGGATACCCAGTCATCTGACTGGGGCCCAAGAGCTTCCCCTTGCTCAGGTCAGATGTTTCTATAGGTTTCATCAGCCGGGTCTTGACTGCTTTGCACATCACTCCTCCTTCTCTGCAACTGGATTGCAGATCAGTTCCATGTATAGCTGTGAGTACCTGCTTCTAATTACATCAGTTGCTGGATATGCACTCATTCATATATTGATTTTACCCATAGAGCAAAGGGTCACCAGCCTACAATCCACACCACTAAAGAAGTTAAGCAACAAGGAGGACGCTAAGTAATATCCTCTTTCTTAAGAAGTAAACTTGGAGTAATAAATCAAGCCCTAGAAATAGCCATCAAGAGTTGAGTTTTCCATTGTTGTATCCATTCTGAAAGACTTTAATCTATGTTTCTTCCTGGATTAACATTCTTGCAGATGGTGCTTTTCTCTACAGATATATATGTCCTTCTTAATATATCTGAAGGAGTATAAAAGTCTGTATTCAGCACCACTTGAAATCATTGTAGGTCCCTCACGTTTTATCTTAGTGTCTGAAGACAGTTCAGATTCCTGACACACACTTCATGCCAGGACTCTGTTGCTCACACACAAAGCAGTCTTGGTTTCTTCCTCATGGACCAGTGTTGATAAATTTCATTCAGAGTCTTCTAGTGTCTCTTTCAGCTAATAGTATGGATAGATGAATTCTCAAAATTGTGGAGGAACCTTTGATTGTAGGGGAGGGGATCTGCCCCTTTGAAATGAAGGTCTTCTATAATATTCATCCCCAAGCCCAGGCCACTGAGTCACGTTTGGAGAACCAGTTATGAACAAAATTGCATAAGGTTGTGTAGGGCCTCATGGGAGTCTTGTGATCGGTATGTCTTTGGGAATTGCAGGAATGCTTAGCCTAGAACCAAGTGTTTGAACCAGAAATACTGAAAGAGATTACCTTTTAATTTGAAATTCCACCATGAGGAAGAATTGTCTTACTAAGGACAGCTAGTTATTTTGTTTGTTTGTTTAATTGTTTCTTTCTTTGCTTGTGTATTTTTCATCTTATTACTTGGAGTTAGTAGAATCTACATTCTACAGACATGGTTAAGGTTCTTTCTTCTATGGAAATTGAGGAATTAGTAATGATTGAGGCTCTGATTGAATGTGTAATTTCCCAAAGTATACAGGGATCTATAATTCTTTAATGACATACATTAGATGTGAAAATCTCACACTTTCAATGGTGGCCATGTTTACAACGAAACAAAATGTATTACTCAATGATTCTACATATAGTGACTGTGTAAGTTGGGAACTTTCCTGGAGTTTCTTACTTCATACTTGGTGGAAAACAGACAAACCAGAATTCTAAATAGAGATTAAAATTTTATGGAGCCCCCTTGGTATTCCTATCTATTCATTGGTTCTTAAAATCAACCCATTCAACATGTCCATGCAACATGGAATATATGCAAATGACGTACATTCATACTACATGGACATCTGTACAGCTATGTTTGTAACAGCAGGTTTTGTAATAGGATAACCTGGGAACAACCATAGTGTTGATCAACTAAAGAATAGATGGAGAAAATGTATGAGATTAAACAATGGAGGACTACTCATTCGGGAAAAAAGGAGTAAAACAAATGCATGGAACTAGAAGAAAGTATCCTGAGATAAACCATACTCAGAAATACAAACATGTTATGTACTCACTAATGTATGTGTATTGAACTTAAATAAAATGAGAAATGGCCTACAATCTATACCTCCAGAGAAGCTAGGAACAAGTAGGACCCTAAGAGAGATATACATTGCCCCAGACAAGGGGAAAAGGACAAAATCTCCTGAATAATTTAGGAGCAACAAGGAAGGAGGAGGTAGGTAAGAGAATGAGGACGTGAGAATAGGAAGCAATAGGAGAACATGTGGGATCTTGAAGATTGATTAAGGGGAAGAATAGATGAGAGCACGCAAACAGATACCTTATTAGAGGAACAAATTATAGGTTTAAAGAGAAATATGGCACTAAGCAAATATCCAGGGATCCACAAGGAAAATGCCATATAACAATCTAAGCAATAGTGGAGAGGCAACCTTAAATGAAGTTCCCTATAATGTGATGAATGACTACATTATATGCTGTCAAGTGATTTCACACAGTAACTGATGGAAGCAGAAGAATACATGCCAAGCTAAACAATATCCTGAACTCCTGGAATCCAGTGTCATAAAACAGAGAATGATGAGCAAATGGGGCAATACCATGGTGGAGAAACCCACAGAAACAACTAACATGACCAATTCGAGCACCCGGACTCCATTCTGACAAATGTGGAACCATCATAGTACCATAATTTTTCTGATGTTCATTTGAATGAATAATTATTTCCACCCTTTTAATATGAGGTAGTTACTCTCTTTAATGTTGAGGTGCGTTTCATGTTTGCCAAAAAAGGAGAGATCTTCTTTTCAATGATGTACAATCTATTAGACTGAGTATTTTTATAAAAATATTATGTCCATTGATATTAAGAGATATTAATGAACTGCGATTGTGATTTTTTCTTTTTTAGCTATTTATTTTATATTCTAATAACTTCCCTCCTCTCCTCTTGCAACCTCCTCTTTCCCCCATCCTCTCATTTGTTCCTGGGAGCTGCTAAGGCCTTCCCTAGGAAATACCCAAAGAATCACCTATTATCTAGTTGAGGCAGGACCAAGGAAACTCTCTAGCCACCATAACTCTGTATCAAGGCTGACTAAGGTATCTGTTCATAATAATTGGGTTCCATCAGGTAAGGTTGTTCATTAAATTTAGAACTTGGACCCACTGACAGTGACCATATATTGTCTGACAATCACTATTGTTACCCGAATTAAGAGAGTGGAGTTCAGTCCTATGTTTTTTCCCTCCTTTTCATACCAATGCCAGTGATCTCTCACTAGCTCATGTCAGTTGATTCTATGGGTCTAACCATCATGCTCTTGACTATGCTGTTCAAAATATTTCTCCTCTTTCACTTTGAATTGACTCCCTGAACTTATCAAAATCGTTACTGGTGGATTTCTGCATCTGCTTCCATCTGTTTCTGCTAGAGTTGTGTATCTTGTCCATGGTTTTGGATTATAGGCTATGTGTATTTTGCTTTATGTCTGATATCGAATTATTAGTGGGTAGACAATATTATTTTGTTTCTTTGATACCTCACTCATGAAGGATTTTTCTGAATTTGTGCATTTGCCTTCAATTTTTGGGATGTCATTTTGGATGATTAGTATTCTATTGGGTAAATGTAACCTATTTTCTTTACCCATTCAGGAGTTGAAGGGCATCAAGTTTGTTTCCACGATCTGACTACTTTGAATAATATTGCTACAAACATAGTTGAGCAAGGGACATTGTTGTGTAATTGAGCATGTTTTTGGTTTATGCCTTTACATACATGTGTGATTTCCTGAAGCTGTATAAAAAACTTTGTGATAGAAGACACAAAAAAATGCTTAAAACTTACAGATAGACATAGGTGCAAAGCAGAAAGCATAGAAAGTTGTAATGTGAGGTGGTGTTTGTGTGGGAATGTGTTACATTTTGGGTATTGTATCATACCTTAATATCATTAATTTTGCCTGACAATCAAACATGGGAAGAAATTGGATTCTTTCTCTTCATAACATGGGAAGAACAATTAGAGAACAGGTAAGAAGCACAGTTTTCTTAGAATAATTTACTATCTAATACATGTGTTCTGTACATCACAAAGTGGTCAGTGACTCCAATCAGCCCGTGGACAAGGACCTCCACAATATATTTGTAACTGGCACAATTACTCAGTCAACAGCATATAATATCACTGAATACAATCTGAGAAAATGTTACTTAAATGCTTTCATTGGTGGATATCCCCTTTGTTAAGAAGTAAACTTGGAGGAATAAATTAAGCCTAAGAAATTTCCCTCAAGATTTGAGGATTCCAATTTTACACACATTTTGTAAGAATTCAAGGCATTTCATATTTTTATATTATGTTATTTATTTCGAAACAAGTTTTCTCTGTGGTTTTGGAGGCTGTCTTCAAACTAGCTCTTGTAGACCAGACTGGTCTCAAATTCACAGAGATCCACCTGCATCTCCCTCCTGAATGCTGGGAATAAAGGCATGTACCACCACCACCCGGCTTATACTGCCTTAAGATTCATGTGGAAGTTACTTTTTTCTAATAATATGTCTGTCCTGCATAATCTGTTTGAAGTGCTATAAAAGTCTATGGTAGAGTCTATATTCTAGAGACATGGTCATGGTTTTGTCTTCTATTGCAATGCAAGTATATGTAAAGTTTGAGTCCCTGATGGACTGTGTACTTTCCTAAGGTATGCATGGATATGGAATTCTAGAATAAGAAACATTAGAAGTCACAGACTCATACTTGCAATGATGGCCATTTTTACAAAGAAACATTTTGTATTACTCAAGGAATCTTTATATAGTGTCTGGGTAATTTGGGACCGTTATTGGTGTTTCTTAACTTTATGCTTGGTGGAGAACAGAGAACAGAGAAACCAGAATTCTAAATATGAATTCAAATTTTATGGAGCTCCCCTCAGTTTCCGTACCTCTTCATTGATTCTTTATATGAAACCATTACACATGTCCAGGGAACACAATATATCCTGGCTATTCTCCTACTTTCCTTAAAGTTGAGGGGGTAATTTTGATCTGCTTAGTATTTGTTTCAATTTGAGATTATGATATGATTATTTTCCCTTGATTTGGGGACTCAGAAGCATCTCATTTATGTTGTCTACTTTACTTTTTCATATTATTTTGATATAATTGTGGAAACTCAAACAAAAGCTAAAATATCCATCACTATATGTGACAAACTCCATGATGGTAAACCAGGGGTCTTCAACATTTGAGAATTTTCTGAAAGAAACTTGGTTTTCCTGAGCATGAGAGAAAAGATCATCTTACTGGAATAAGACAATTTGTCATATTCTATACAGGTTTTTAGACTAAATTATACTCCTGCTTTATAATATAAATTTACTAATTAGAATATACACTACTGAAATGAGAAACAGTACCTTCTCAGTTTTTTGTTCTAGTTTCATTTATTTTATCCTTATTTTCTTTGGCCTTCCTACCTGCCTTTTCCCAACCACTTTATATCCTTTAGCTTTTAATACTATTCCCTCCTTATATTCATTATTAATTCTTTTCTATTTTCCTTTTTTCTTGTCTTTAGTTACTCCTTCCTTCATTCCCTCTCTCTTCCATTCTTTCCTTAATATTTCAACTGGGAAATATCCTTTTACAAACCTGAAGATTGTGTTCAAGAATCACTTCATGCCAAAGTATATTACTTCAAATGAATCTTAGTCTCCTTTTGAGTAGAAACTGATGTGAACCTTGCAGCTTCATTTGCATATATGCAGCTAGTTTTTCTATTGGAGATGTATAATTAGGAAGCATACGTGGTGTATTTTCTTACCGAGAACATTAGCAGGAGAGATATCGATGAGGTAATGAAATAGTGTTCAAAACCATGAAATAGAGTTCCCTTTCATAAGTTTCCATTTACCTTGTTGCTTATCTCGCTAGCAAACATACAACATAAAATAATTGAATCATTTATACTTTGGTGGAATTTCCCTCAAACATGCATAAAATCCCCACTAGATTTTTCAGGTCAAAACTTAGAAAGAAAGTCTGGCATTCATAATTTTCTATATTACAGAGCCTATGCTTTTCAGATACTCTCTGATCATAGGTAGAATAATGGGTAGCACATGGACATCTAATAATTTAAGATATTGTTTAAACCATGCATAAAACCTGAGTATAAATGTATGACAGTCCTCAACATAAATTTAGCCTCACTGAACCTTCAAGAAGAGAAAGCAGAAGATAACCTTTAACAAACTGGTACAGGAGAGAGCTTCCTGAACATAACACCAGTTGCACAGACATTGAGATTTACAATTAGCAAAAGGATTTCTTGAAACTGAAAAGCTTCTGTAAGGGAAAAGACACAACCAATAAGAGAATACAACAGCCCACAGAATTGAAAATGATCTTCACCAACCCCACATCTGACAGAGGGCTGATCTCCAAAATATACAAAGAACTCAAGAAGCAAGTCTCCAAAACACCAATGAATGAAATTGAAAAATGGGGAGCAGAACTAAAAAGAGAATTCTATACAGAAGAATATAAAATGGTTGAAATACAGTTATGATAGTGCTCAAAATCCTTAGCCTTCAGAGAAATTCAACTCAAAACAACTATGGGATACCATCTTATACCAGCCAAAAAAACAAAAAAAACAAAAAAACAAACAAACAAACAAAAAATCATTTTTTTTTCAAGACAGGGTTTCTCTGTGTAGCTTTGGAGACTATCCTGGCACTCGCTCTGGAGACCATGCTTGCCTCAAACTCACAGAGATCAGCCTGCCTCTGCCTCCTGAGTACAAGCATTATAGGCGTGCACAACCAACGCCCGGCTAAAAAACACCTTTATTTGTTACCAAATAATTAGGCAGTCTTAGAGATTATTCTATGTGATGAGATGCATGAAGACTATTTGGTGTTTGGATAGAACTTTCTAGAGATGTCATCTAGTCCATTTGATTCAGAAAACTGATCACTTCACTTAATTTCAGTATCTTTGTAAGATGCGGTTTTGAAGTCTCTCACTATTAGTGTGTTACCTGTGAAATATGATCAAAGTTTACTAATGCTTTCACAAATTTGGTTGATGCTGTATTTGGAAGATGAGTGCTCAGAATTGAGACTTAGTCTTGGTGGAATCATCCGGGGATGAATATGACATATCATTCTCAATTACTTTTGAAAATTTTTATTTTGAATTCTACTTTCCTAGATATTAGAGTAGCATTGCCAGCTTGGTTCTTAAGTACACAGCATTGGAAAATTATTTCCCAACCTGTCAATATGAGGTAGTAACTGTCTTGATGTTGAGTTGTGTTTCATGTTTGCAGGAGAGGAGAGATCCTCTTTTCATGTACAATTTATTTGTCTTTGAGTTTTTGTTTGTTAGTGTGTGTGTTTGTTTGGTTTTCATGTTAGTACTTAGGTTACTGGAGTCTACATTCTAAAAAGTTATTTCTTCTATTGAATTTCAAGGGTATTTAAAGTTTGGGCCTTGATGGACGGTGCACTTTGCCAAAGCATAAAGGTATCTAGAATTCTTAAATGAGAAACATTAGGAGTCACTCTCTTACATTGCGATGGTGGCCATGTTTGTCAGGAAACAAAATTTATTACTCCAGGAATATACAGATAGTGCTGGGTAAGTTGGGAACATTCCTGGATTTTCTTGCTTAATGAATGGTGGAAAAGAGAGAAACCAGAATTCTTAAGAAGGACTCAAATTTTATGGAGCTCCCCACTCAGTTTCCTGGTATTCGTTGGCTCTTGAAAGCAAACAGTTCTATTTTGTGGAACAATTTGAGGAATATTGGTATTAGCTCTTCTTTGAATTTCTGTTAGAATTCTGCACTACAGCCATTTGGTCCTGGGCTTCTTTTTGGTTGGGAGGCTTTTTATGGCTGCTTCTATTTCCTTCGGTATTATAGGTATGCTTTAGTTGCTTATCTGCACTTGATTCAAATTTGTTGAGTGATATCTGTCTAGAAAAGTACCATTTTCTTTAAATTTTCAAGTTTTTGGAGTACAGGTTTTCAAAGTATGTCCTGAAGATCCCTGGATTTCCCCTGGGTCCATTGTTACTTCCCCATTTCATTTCTGATTTTGTTAATTTGCATGTTTTTTTCTCTGCCTTTTGGTTATTTTGGATAAAGTTTTGTCTATCTTGTTGACTTACTGGAAGAACCAACTCTTTGTTACATGTATTCTTTGAATTATTTTTTCTTCGTTTTGACTTTATTGATTTCGGGCCTTAGTTTTATTATTTCCTTGTGTCTGCTCCTCTGGGGTGAATTTGCCTACATTTGTTCTAGAGCTTTCAGCTATGATGTCATCTCTTTGATGTGACTACTTTCTAGTTTCTTCATGTGAGCATTTAGAGCTATGAACTTTCCGCTTAGTACTGCTTTCAAAGTTTCGGGATGTTGTGTCTTCATTTTCATTTTCATTGATTTCTAGGAAGTCGTTAATTTCTTTATTTCTTTATTGACTCTGGAATGGTGCAATTGCTAGTATTTCCATTTCCATGAATTGGTAGGCTTACAGAAATTTTTATTTTTCTTAAGTTCTAATTTCAAAGCATGATGGTCTGCTAAAACATAGGGGCATATTTCAAATGTTTAGTAACTGTTGTGGTTTCCTATGTTCCCGAGTATGTGTTCAATTTTAGAGAAGTTTCCATGTGTTGCTGAAAAGAAGGTATGTTCTTTTGTGTTTGTATGCAATATACTAGTGATGTCTATTAATTCTAGTTGGGTCATAACTTCTGTTACTTCCTTTGTTTCTTTGTTAAGTTCGGTCTTGTGGTCCTGTCCAGAGGTGAGAGTGTGTTTTGTAGTCTCCCACTCTAACTGTGTGAGTTTTTATTTGCAAATTGAGTTTTAATAATGTTTCCTTTACTAAAAATTATGCCTTTATATTTGGGGCATTGATGTTCAGAATTGAACATCATCCATCTTCGGGATGGTTATTTCTTGTGATGAATATGAAATGACTTTCTTCATCTCTTTTGATTGATTTTAGTTTGAAGCCTAATTTATTAGATACTAGGATAGCAACCCAAGCTTATTTCTTTGTTCCATTTGATGGAATGGAGAAGGGGAGATGTGGAGGGGTGAGGAGTTGATGGGTGAGGAGGACATGAGCAGGGAGATTGAGGTGGGAGAAGAATAGAGGAGAGCAAGATAACAGATACCATAATGAAGGGAGACATTATAGGTTTACAGAGAAATCAGACACTAGGGAAATTGTGGAGATCTACAAGATGACACCAAGTAACAATCTAAGCAACAGTGGAAAGACTAGCTGAAATGCCCTCCGCTCATAATGTGATTGATACCTAAGTTATATGCCAACATAGATTCTTCATCCAGCAGGTGATGGAAGTAGACGCAAACACCCACAACGAAACACTGAACTAACCTGGAATCAAGTTGCAGAGAAAGAGGAGTGATGAGTAAAGTGAACCATATCAGTATGTTGAAACCTACAGAAACAGCTGACTTGAACAAGGGGTATCTCTGTGTCCCCACATTGTTTGCTGGTAAGATCATTGACTGATCCAGAATGCACAAATTTACATGACAGTGAGGAAGCCTCAGAAATCTAGATCAGTACTTATCTCTAGCTTAGGAATGGATATTGGGAGCCCATTTCAAATGGAGGGAAACTCTCTCAGCCTAGACCGTGTGCGAGAGAATACACCCTATCACAAAAGATATGACAGTCTCTGAAGTACCTACATGGAAGACCTCACTCTACTTTAGGAGCAGAAATGTTATCAGAGAGGTATGATATTAGTGGGTGCCAGGAGATGAGGGGAGGGAGAGCAATCTGGGATTGACATGTAAAACAATCTTGTTTCTAATTTAAATACAAAATGGAGGAAATGGGCTAAAAAGTACAACAATTAATGTAACAAAATATATGAGTGCATCACCATGAAGCATTGAATCTTCAAACAAAAGAACAAGCAAATTGAGGCTATCTCCATTTTTGGATCCACAGCATGTGGGATACATCTAAGTGGTCATCATTCAACTGAAATAGTATAATGATGCATATATGTACATGTGTAATTCACTAAAGCTGTAGTATGTTACTGCAGGGCAGCAGAAGTAAAAATACTTAAAACCTGAAATAAATTTGTGCCTTTTGACTAAGTCCAGGAAGATATATTGTAAGGTCATGAATGGGTGTGGTTGGCTCATATTTGAATAACTAATAGATTATGACAGACAGATCATAAGTGTTTCCAGGCAACTGTGACAGAAATCTTTCTGCCCATATCATGGTCCCAGAAACAAGGAGCAAATGAGATGAAGTTTTGCACTTGGATATTTTAATATCCTAAGACATGTGTCATTATACAACTTTTAATATCTCCGTACAATGGAGTTGATTCTTCAAATGAGACTATGACAAAATTCCAAGTGTTTCCAAGCACCTGGAACTGTTAACCAACATGAGGGAACCTAATTTCAATAAATATAGCCCTTGAATGACATGCTGCAAATCTTTTATTACTAGATTTACTCTTCCATTAGAAGGAAAACCCTATTGTGTATTCTCTATTTAGTTCTGTACCCCATTTTTAAATTGGATTATTTGGTTTTCAGTGACTAGTTTATTCAGTTCTTTGTATATTTTAGAAATCAGCCCTTGGCTAGATGAGGGGATGGTTAAGATCTTTTCCCATTGTGGGATGCTGTCTTGTCATGTTGACTATGATTTTTTTGCCTTAGAGAATCTTCTTAATTTTAGGAGGCCCCATTACTAATTGCCAATCTGAGTGTCTGCGCTACTGATACATTGAGTAAGTGGTCTGCTGTACATATACATTAATAGCTAAAGGCTCTAAACAAGGTTGCTGAGACAGAGACAGAGAGACAGAGACAGTGACAGTGAGAGACAGATAGATACAGTTTGAGACAGAGAGATAGAGATAAAGAAAGACAGAGAGACCAAGGCTCAGCTCAGGCAGAGACTAGTCCAGACCAGGTACAGCTGAACAAGCTTCACAGTCAAAGACAGAGAGAAAGAGACACTGAGGGAAAGTGAGAGACAATTTCATACAGAGACAAAGATACAGAGATATATACATACAGACCAAGGCATATTATAGGCCAAGAGTAGTACTGGAGTATCACATGGAGACAGAGACAGACACAGAGACAGAGACCAAGACTCAGCATTGGGGCAGGCCCACTGCAGAGCAGTTAGAGTTGCAAGCTCCCACCCATGCTGCAGAGACAGTGACAGTGAGAGAGAGACACACAGAAAAGAGACAGGGAGAGATAGACAGAGATTGAGAGAGACTGACAGAAAGGCCAAGGCTCAGGGTAGGCTGAAACCGGTGAAGACAAGGTATAGCTCTGCAGGCTCCCTCCCTGTCCTTGTACATAGCATCATAATTTTTGAGAGAGAGAGTGGAAATTTAACCCGAGTTATTGATGAGAAATGAAGACAGACTCACTAACCACAGGCCACAGGCATGGCTACCAATAAGGCAAACTGAGACCTGTCCAGAACAGACCATGTACAGCTTCAGGATCCCAACTAGATTGCAGAGCCAGAGACAGAGGAGAGCCTGAGATTGAGTGAGAGACAGACAGAAACACCAGACCATGTACAGCTTCAGGCTCTAACACAGGCTGCAGAGAAACAGACAGACAGATTGACAATGACAGAAGAGGACAGAGATATACAGACTGAGAGACAGAGACAGAGAGAGTCAGACAGACCAAGGCTCAGCCCAGGCAGAGAAAATTCCAGACCAGAAACAGCTGCAGGTTTTCAACAAGGTTATGGGGACAAAGACAGAGAGACTGATAGACAGTGAGAAACAATGAGATATAGACTGAGATACCAAGACAGACAGAGAGAAAGAGACAGAGACAGAGACAGAGACTGACAGACCAAGGCTCAGTGAAGTAAACAGGCCCAGTGCAGAGTACGTAATTTTGCAGGTTCCCACTCAGGCTTCACAGACAGTGACAGTGAAAGACAGAGACAGCCAGGGACAGAGACAGTGAGAGATAGAGTGAGAGACACAAGCAGAAAGACAGACAGACCAAGGTTTGGTGTAGGCTGAGACCACTGCAGACCAGGTACAACAATGCAGGATCCCACCCAACTCATGGAGGATGCCTCTCTAATTAATGAACTCTGTCTAGCTGCTGAGGTCATCTCATGCAATCAGTAGCTGCAGTCCAATGAGCCCTCAGGCTAGTATAAGAAATAGAATTTAAACCTTGCTGGAGGAAGCTAACCATTGAAAATTCAACTTGGTTTGGTAATTGTGAACCTTTTCATTTTCTAAGACCATTGTTGTACATCTTAAGGAAGATGACAATTATCCACAAAAGTCTTTGAACACTTTTCCATGGAGCAGTAACCAGAAGGATCCCATAAACATAAGATGAATTTCCCCTGGGCAAAGCCCAGGGTGGCTCAGTACAGACAATCCCAGAAATCAGAGTCAGCCTGAACTCAAAGCCAAGAGATGAACACAAAATGCTTGAACAGTGGATGCCACACAAGAGCCCAAAAAGCAGTGGGGATTAAGCTCTGAATGCTTAAAGCCGAAATACATTCATGACTCAGCACATGAATTGGTGGACCTCATCCTTATGAAACATACCTCCCTGAAGTTGTATCTCACCAGTTGGTCTGTCTAAGAAAAATGATCTCCTTGGTACCCTGCTCACCCCAGCATTGGTGGTAAGAGAGCTCACAGAGAGATTCTCTCTGATTTTCAAGGCTCCAGTATTAGTCTTTTGTTTACATCGAAGGGGAAGCTTGATATGGAGACAGAACACTGAGCAATGGAACACAAACCATGGAGAGTTCATGAAATATAGTTTCTGAAAGGATGGAGAGAGGGAGAGTGGGGGGCTGTTGGCCATCATTGGGGTTGAACATCTTTGTGTGTAAACCATGTTTGTTGCTGCAAAAACCTGTTGTATTTGCTGGCTCTGCTCCAGTCCAGGCTGTGTGACACTCTCTGGATCTTCTTAGTCAGACCATTTGTCAGCAGTTTAGAACGAATAGGTTAAATTAAAAACAAATGTTTCTTCCGTCCTGGAATTGCAGGGGAGCATTATAAGGGGAGGTGGGTTGTTCCATCCTGTTCATGCAGTGAGGACGAGAATAGGGAGACTAGCACCATGCAATACCTCAATCCTATTGATCTGCTGTGAATCTTGGGAACTGTTTGAATGGGTCCAATTAGGCTCCCTTGAACTTACAATAATCCTTTGGATTTGTGAAAAATATAAACTTTAGACACATTAGCAGCCTAATTATGGTAGAAACCACTTGGCTGTAAGCATCCATGTATTTTGAAAGTGGCAGATATCTTCAGGCCAATGAAACACACCTCAATTTTGCCACTGTGCAGGGGGTTAGCATGTGTTTCAGTAATTTGTAGGAATTGGACTTGTAACTTACAAGAAATTTATCGACTCATGGGGAGACTATGACCACTATCAGGCTGAGAAAGATAGAATCAAGGACATGTTCCATCTACTATGGAAGGCCAACCTTGCAATCCCCATTTTTGAGATCATCTCTGCATGAATACAAGTATAGCTCCTTTACTGTCCTTGTCCAAAGTATCAAAGATTTTGAGAGAGAAGGAAAAACTTTGACCCAAGTCAATGATGAGAGGAGAAGAGAGACTCACTAAACACAGTTCACAAGAACAGCTGCCCAAAAGGCAGGCTGAGACCTGTCCAGAACAGACCCGGTACAGCTGCACTATCCAGTCCTGGTTGCAGAGACAGAGACAGAGACAGAGAGACAATGACATTGAAAGACAGAGAGGACAGATTGAGAAAAGAGACAGAATGAGAGTGAGTAAGAATGACAAAGTTCAGCATAGAACTTTCCAGTCCAGCTACAGGTGCAGTTTTTCACCCAGGCTGCAGTGCCAAAGACAGAGGACTGAGAGACAGTGAGATATAGACAGACACAGAGACAGAGACAGAAACAGACAGACAAAGGCTCAGTGTAGGATGAGATCAGTGCAAACCATGGACAACTCTGCAGGCTACCAACCCACTCATGAAGGATTCATTCTCTGCCTAATGAACTCTGTCTTGCTGCTGACATCATCTCATGCATCCAAGTTGCTGAAGTCCAATGATCTCTCTGTCTAGTATAATAAATGGAATGTAAACCCTGCTTGAGAGACTTAACAAAGGAAAACTCACCTTTAGTTGGGTAATATGAATGTTTTCATTTTTTTAATTACATTGTTTTCCTTCTTTTGAAAGATTACATTCATCCACAAAAAGTCTTTGAACAGTTTTTCCACAGGAACAATAAACAGAAGTATCCTGTAAACATAAGATGTACTTTCTATGGACAAGGCTGATGGTGCCTCAGTAAGGAAGAACACAGAACCAAGACTAAAGCTGAAATGGTGGCAAAGTGTGGAACAAAAAATGCCTAAAATGACCAGATGACAAGAGGTCCCGAGAAACTGTGGGAAGAAACTGCTGAAGGCTTAAAACGGAAACACACTATTGACTCTGCTTATGCAGAGTTGGACTTCATCCTTCTGAAACATACATATGTGAAGTGGTGTCTCACCAGTTGGTCTGCCTGAGAGAAAGATATCCTAGATCTCTCACCCACCCCAACATAGGTGGGAAGAGAAGACACAGAGAGACCCTCAGTGGTTTTCACAGCTCCAGTGTTGGTCTTTTGCTTACATGGAAGGGGAATGCTCACTATGGAGATGGAAGCCTATCCAATGGAACATGATCCATAGAGAGTCCATTAACCATAGTGTTTCAGACATGGCAGAAGAGGGATAGTGGGAGAGAAAGGAGAAGAGACAAAGAATGTATGAGCAAGAGCAGAGAGCACAGAGAAAAAGAGAAGGTTAGATAAAGATAAAGACAGGTGTACAAACACACACACACACACACACACAAACACACACACACACACATATATATATATATATATATATATATATATATATATATATAGAGAGAGAGAGAGAGAGAGAGAGAGAGAGAGAGAGAGAATGATTGGCCGGGGTTATGAACCAAGGAACCCTGCCTGAATCGAGCAGAGTGCTGACTGAATGCATCATGGCATGTGACCAGGGGCAGACCAAACTGAAGCATAAACCTCATTCCAACCATCACTGATTATTTAATGGTAGGGTGTTACACGTGGCAGGTGAGGGAATAGGAACTCAAATCCTAAACCTTCCTTACTGCTGTTTTTTTGAGGGGTTACCATCTTTTGGGTTGAATATCTTTCGGTGTAAACCATGTTTGGTGCTGTCACATGCTGCGGTATTTGTTGGTTCTGCCTTAGTCCAGGCTGTGTGATACTCTCTAGATCTTCTTAGAACTGGACAGTAGTCAGCAGTTGAGAAGGAATAGCTTAAGTTTAGAAACAAAATATACTTCCATCCTGGAATTGGAGGGGATGAAGGTAAGTAAGGGGAGGTAGGTTGTTCCAGAGTGTTCATACAATGAATACAAGAATAGGGAGACTGGCAACATGTAATAACTAAATCATATTATTTGTAATGAATCTTGGGTACTGTTTAAATGGGTCTGGTTAGGCTCCCTTGAATTTACATGAATCCTTTGTGTTTATGAAAAACATAACTTTTGGACACATTAGTAGGCTCATTATGGTAGAAACCACTTGGCTGTAAGCATCCATGTATTTTGAAAGTGGCAGATATCTTCAGGCAAATGGAACGAACCTCAGTTTTGCCACTGTACAGTGGGTTAGCATGTTGTTCAGTACTCTGTCAGAATAGTGCATGTAACTTACAGGAAATTTATCGACTCAGGGGGAGACTGTGACCACTATCAGGCTGAGAAAGATAGAATCAGGGACATGTTTCATCCTCTATGGAAGGACAACATTACATCCCCATTTCTGAGATAAGCTCGGGGTCAATACTGGTATAGCTCCCTTGATGTCCTCATCCATAGCATGAGAGATTTTGAGAGACAAGGGAAAACGTTGACCCAATTCAATGATGAGAAGAGGAGAGAGACTCACTAAACACAGTTCACAAGCACAGCTGGCCACAAGGTAGGATGAGACCTGTCCAGACCAGACCAGGTAGAACTGTAGGGTCCAGTCCTGATTGAAAAAAAAAGAGACAAAGACAGAGAGACAACCACAGTGAAAGACAGGGAAGTCAGATTGAGAAAAGAGATGGAGACAGAGTGAGTCAGACTGACAAATCCTCAGTTCAGGCACAGACCTGTCCAGTCCACCTATAGGGGCAGGTATTCACCTAGGCTGCAGAGTCAAAGGCAGAGGACTGAGAGATAGTGAGAGACAATGAGATATAGACAGACACACAGACACAGAGACAGACAGAGACAGAGACAGTTGGACCAAGGCTCAGTGTAGGATGAGATCAGTGCAAACCATGTACAGCTCTGCAGGCTCCCACCCTACTCATGAAGGTTGCCTTCTCTGCCTAATGAACTCTGTCCTGCTGCTGACATCATCTCATGCAACCAAATTCATGAAGTCCAATGATCTCTCTGTATAGTCTAATAAATGGAATGTAAAACCTGCTTGATAGAGTTAACCATGGAAAACTCACCTTCAGTTGTGTGATGTGAGTCTTTTCATTTTCTAATTCCGTTGTTGTCCTTGTTAGGAAATATTACATTCTTCCACAAGAATTGTATGAACAGTTTTTCCACAGGAGCAATAAATAGAAGGGTCCCATAAATATAAGAAGTATTTCCCATGGACATGACCGATGATGCCTTGGTAAGGAAGAACTGAGCACCTACAGTCAGCCTGAACTGGCAGCCAAGGGCAGATCAGAAAATGCCCAAAAAATTCCAGGCCACACGACCTCCTGAGAAACAGAGGGAAGAAACTACTGAAGACTTAAAACCGAAACAAACTATTTACTCTGCTTATACAGTGGTGGACCTCATCCTTGTAAAACCTACATATGTGCAGTGGTGTCACACTGGTTGGTCTGTCTGAGAAAAAGGTAGCATGGATCGCACACTCACCCAAGAATGGGTGGGAAGAGAGCTGTCGAAGAGACTCTCAGTGGTTTTCATAGCTCCAGTGTTGTTCTTTTGTTTACATGGAAGGGGAATGTTCACTATGGAGATGGAACCCATACCAATGGAACATGAACCATACAGATTCCATTAACCATAGAGTTTCAGACAAGGCAGGAGAGGGAGAGTGGGAGAGACAGGAGAAGAGACAAAAATGTATGTGTTAGAGTAGAGAGTAGAGAGAAAACAGAAGGTGAGAGAGAGAGGTACACACACAAATACATACACACACACACACACACACACACACACACGAGAGAGAGAGAGAGAGAGAGAGAGAGAGAGAGAGAGAGAGAGAGAGAGAGAGAGAGAGAGAGAGAGAGAGCATGACTGGTGGCTGGGGTCTGTCTTTAAAACTGCCACCAAACTTACAACCTAAGGAACCCTGCCTGGAGTGACCAGAGTACCGACTGAATGCATCATGCCATGTGACCAGGGCAGACCAACCTGATGCCTAAATCTCAATCAAAACATCACTGATTATTAAATTCTGGGGCATTAGATGTGGCAGGTTAGGGAATATGGACCTCAAATCCTGGGCCAAGCTTCCTGCTGATGTGGGGGGAGTTGTTGACCATCTTTGGGGTTGAACATCTTTTTGTGTAAACCATGTCTGGTGCTGCCACATCCTGCATTATTTGCTGGCTCTGCCTTATTCCAGGCTGTGTGATACTCTCTAGAATCCTCTTAGAACTGGCCAGTAATCAGCACTTTGGAATGAATATCTTAAGTTTAGAAACAAATTATTTTTCCATCCTGGAATTGGAGGGGGGATGTTAAGGGGAGTTGGGTTGTGCCAGAGTGTTCATGCGATGAGGAAATGAGTAGGGAGACTGGCAACATGCTATACCTTAATCCCATTTATTTGTAGTGAATCTTGGGAACTGTTTGAATGGGTCTGATTAGGCTCCCTTGAACTTACATGAATCCTTTGGGTTTATGAAAAACATAACCTTTAGACACATTAACAGCCTAATTATGTTTGAAGCCATTTGGCTGTAAGCATCCATGTGTTTTGAAAGTGGCAGATAACTTCAGACAAATGAAAGGAACCTCAATTTTGCCACTGTGCAGTGGGTTATCATGTCGTTTGGTACTTTGTCAGAATCGTACATGTAACTTACAGGAAATCTATCGACTCATTGGGAGACTGTGACCACTAGCAGGCTGAGAAAGAGAGAATTGGTGACATGTTTCATCCTCTATGGATGCCCAACATTACGATCCCCATTTCTGAGATCAGCTCTCCATGAATGCTGGCATAGCTCCCTCACTCTCCTTCACCATAGCATGAGAGATTTTGAGAGGAAAGGAAAAATGTTGACCCAAGTCAATGATGAGAAGATGAGAGAGACTCATTAAACACAGTTCACAAACACAACTGCCCACAAGGCAGGCTGAGACCTTTCCAGACCATACCAGGTACAGCTGTAGGATCCAGTACTGGTTACAGAGATAGAGACAGAGTGACAATGACAGTGAAAGACAGGGAGGTCAGATTGAGAAGAGACAGAGACAGAGTGAGACAGACTGACCAAGCCTCAGTTCAGGCATAGACTTGTCCAGACCAGCTACAGCTGCAGGTTTTCACCTAGGCTGCAGAGTCAAAGACATAGAGATTGAGAGACAATGAGAGACAATGAGATATAGACAGAGACACAGACACTGATACAGAGACAGGCATAGTTGGACCAAGGCTTGGTTTAGGATGAGATCAGTGCAAACAATGTACAGCTCTGCAGGCTACCACCCCAGTTATGAAGGATGTCTTCTCTGCCTAATGAACACTGTCCTGCTGCTGACATCATCTCATGCAACCAAATTCCTGAAGTCCAATGATCCCTCTGTCTAGTCTAATACACAGAATATAAAACCCTCTTGAGGAAGTCATCCATGGAAAACTCACCTTTGTTTGTGTAATGTGAGTCTTTTCATTTTCTAATTCCATTGTTTTCCTTTTTAGGAAGGACTACCTTCATCCATATAATGTTTTTGAACAGTTTTTCCACAGGAACAGTAACCAGAAGGATCTTGTATGCATAAGATGTATTTCCTATGGGCATGCCCCATGTTGCCTTGGTAAGGACAAACTCAGCACTTTGAATCAGCCTGAACTGGTGGCCAAGAGCAGAATAAATATTGCCAAAAAATCCCATTAGACATGAGATCCTTAAATCCAGAGGGAAGAAACTGCTGAAGGCTTAAAACAGAAACAAATTAGTGGCTCAGCTTATGCGATGGTGGACCTCATCCTTGTGAAACATACATATGTGAAGGGGTGTCTCACTGGTTGTTCTGTCTGAGAAGAAGATATCATGGGTCTCCCACTCACCCCAGTATGGGCAGGAAGAGGGTTCACAAAGAGTGCCTCCCTGGTTGTCACACCTCCAGTTTTGGTCTTTTGTTTACATGGAAGGTGAATGTTCAGTATGGAGACAGAACACTGAGCAATGGAACACGAACCATAGAGAGTCTATTAACAATTGGAATGCAAACCTTGTTGGAGGAAGCTAACAATGGAAAACTCACCTTTTGTTGGTTAAAGTGACTCTTTTCATTTTCTAAGTCCAATGTTATCCTTCTTAGGGAAGATGACATTATTACACAAATGTCTTTAAACAGTTTTACCATGGGAAGAGTAACCGGAAGGATCCAGTAAACATAATATGTATTTCCCATGAGCCAGGACAAAGGTGACTCCTTATGGATGATCTCAGAACAAGGAGTCAGCTGGAACATGCGCCCAATGGCAAAACAAAATTGCCAAAACATTCCAGGGAAGACAGTGGTTTGAAAAGTGGTGAATAAAAACCATTGAAAGCTTAAAGCTGAAATACACTGTTCACTAATCAAATGCAGTGGTTATCCTCATTCTTGGGTACACACTGACCTGAAGGGGTATCTCACCATGTGGCTAGTGTGAGGAAAATATCTCTTTGGTTATCCATTCACCTGAAAATGTTCGGGGAGAGAAGTCACAGATAAAGCCTCCCTTGTTTTCCACCTCCAATGTTGTTCTTTTGTTTATGTGGAATGGGAAAGTAACCTATGGAGATGGAACCGTGAGAGATGGAACAAGAACCATAGAGAGTCCATGAACCCTAGAGTTTCTGACAAGGCTGGAGAGGGAGAGTGGGGGAGATACAAGAAGAGACAATAAAGGTAAGTGGAAGAGCAGAGAGCAGAGAGGGTGGCGAACATGTGTGTGTGTGTGTGTGTGTGTGTGTGTGTGAGAGAGAGAGAGAGAGAGAGAGAGAGAGAGAGAGAGAGAGAGAATGAGAGAGAGAGAGATTAAGGCTCAGTATAGCAGAAATGCCCAGTGCAATGCAGGTAGAGTTGCCAACACCCACCCAAGCTGCAGAGATATAGGCACAGAGACAGAGACAGTGAGAGACAAAGCTACATAGAAACAGAGACAGTGAGTGTTAGAAAGACCGTAATCAGACAGACTGATACACCGACAGACCAAGGCTCATTGTAGGCTGAGACCAGTGCAGACCAGGTACAGCTGCAGGCTCCCACCGTACTCATGGAGAATGCTGTCCCTTCCTAGTGAACTCTTTCTTGTTTCTGACACCATCTCATGCAACCAAGTAGCTGCAGTTCAATGTAATCTTAGAAATGGAATTTCAACCTTCCTGTAGGAAGCTAACCATGGAAAACTCACCTTTTTTGAGTAATGTGAGTCTTTGCATTTTCTTAGTTTGTTGATGTACTTCTTAGGGAATATGACATTCCTCCACACAACCCTTAGGACAGTTTTTCCACAGGAACAGTAACCATAAGGTTCCCTTAAACGTAGTATGTATTGCCCATGCTCGAAGCCGAAGGAGGCCTGGTACCCACAATCTCAGAACTCAGAGTCAGCCTGAACTCATGGTCGAGGGCAGAACTAAAAGTGCCTGAAAAGTCAAGTCAACACAGGTGTCCGAAAAGTAGAGGGAAGAAAATGCCGAAGGCTTACAGCTGAAATACACAGGTAATTCAGCGAATGTGGTGGTGGAACTCATCTTTGGGAAACACTCCAACATGAAGGGGTGTCTCACCGTTTGGTCTGTCCGAGAAAAAATCTCTGCAGTTTCCGGTTCAACAGAGAGTGGGAAGGGAGAAAGGTCACAGAGAAAGCCTCCATGGCATTCACAGCTCTAGTGTTGGTCTTTTGTTTATGTGGAAGGGGAAAGTTCACTATGGAGACAGAACCCTGAGCAATGGAGCACGAACCGTAGAGAGTACATGAACTGTAGAGTTTCTGACAGGTTCGAGAGGGAAAGTGGGGAAAGAGGAGAAGAGGCGAAGTAGGTAAGAGGAAGAGCAAAGAATAGAAAGCAGAGAGGCAGAGAGGAATGGGAAGGTGAGAGAGAGAGAGAGAGAGAGAGAGAGAGAGAGAGAGAGAGAGAGAGAGAGAATAAGAATAAGTGAGCACGAGGGCTCAGGATCTTTCTTTTAAAGGAGTCCATTAAAGATACCTGCAGACTTAGTACCCACAGAAACCTGGGCTGAACAGGGAACTGTCTGAGTGAGTGCAGACTGCCAGGTGACCAGGCAGGCCAGCCTGTTGCCAGGACCTTTCATTCCCACCTTAACTGATTATTAAAAGTGTGGATGCTGGACTTTGCAAGTTAGTGAATAAGGATTTTGAATTCTCAAGACTGCTTCCTGCTGATGTAGGGGCACTGGTCATCTTTAAGGAACCTGAGAATGTTGGGTTGCTACCATGTCCTGGAGTATCTGGTTGTTCCACCCCATTCCAGGATGCATGGCACTCTCTGGGGTCTTGTACACCTCGCCAGATGTCAGCAGTGTAGGAGATGAGGTTAAGTTAAAAAAATGTATCTGAAGTCCTGGTATCAGAGGGGAGTATGGTCACATGAGTGAGTGGTTCCCTAGAAAAGGTCCCTGATGAGGAGTAAGGTACTGTGGGACCATGGAGAATCTGAACACTATTCATCTGGAATGAATATTTCTTTTCTCATTCTATGGGCTGCCATTTTGTATTGCTGACTGTGTTTTTTGTCTTACAAAAGCTTCTAGTTGTGTAGTGGGAAGAATAGAGAAGAACAAAATAAGAAACACCATCAGAAAGGGAGCCAGTATAGGTTTAAGAGAAATCAGGCACTAGCGAAATGTTTGTATAACTACAAGTATAGCACCAACAAACCATCTATGCAACAGTGGAGAGGCAACATTAAATTCCCTCCCCTGATAATGAGATTGATGACTAAATTATATGCCACTAAATATAGTCCATGATGCATCTGCGCAAAGTCTTTTATTTGTAGATTTTTTCTTCCATAAGAAGAAAAACCCTTTTGAGAATGTTCTATTTAGTTCTGTAACCCACTTTTCAATTGGGTTATTTAGTGTTTTGGTGACTATTTTCTTCAGTTCTTTGTATATTTTAGACATCAGCCCTTGGCTGGATGTGGGGTTGTTGTAGATCTTTTTCCATTCTATGGGCTTCTCTCTTCTCTTGGTGACTATGCCTTTTGCTTTACAGAATCTTCGCAGTTTCATGAGGCCCCAATAGTGAATTGTCTATCTGAGTGTCTGTGCTAATCTTATGTTCAAGAATTTGGCCCCTGTATAAACTCATTCAATGCTGCCTTAAAATTATTCTGCTAAGAGGTTCAGTGGGGCTGGATTTAAATTGACTTTGTTGATCCACTGGGATATTAGTGTGGTCACTAGAGGGATCTAAAATGGATAAAAGTCAATCAACATCAATAGCCATCTGGTAGATGTATAGCATAACAATTCTGAGATATCATCTTACACCTTCTAGATTGGCTACAAAAAACCACCATGGACAGTTTATGGAGGACAGGATGTGGAAAAATGGTTCTCTGTTGTTGCTGGGAGTGAAAACTTGTACAGCCAATTTGGCATCAATAATGGAGTTTTTCTGAAAATTGGGTATCAGTCTAATTCACCATTTAGAAATTTTCACTATTTGCAGATATGATAGTTTACATAATTGAAACAAAAACTCTACCAGTGAGCTCTTATAGCTGATAAACACATTCAGCAAAGTGGCAGGATACAAGATTAACACAAAAATTCAATACTTCTTCTATATGCTGATGATAAGAGTGATTAAATAGAAATAAGAAAAATATCACCCTTTATAATACCCATAAACAATGTAAAATATCTTGAGGTAACAGTGATCAAACATGGCAAGAACTGTATAGCATGAACTTTGAGTCTTTAAAGAAAGAAATTAAAGAAGATACCAGAAAATGGAAAGATCTTCCATACTCTTGGATTGGTAGGATCAGCACAAATAAAATGGAAATCTTGCCAAAAGCAATCTACAGATTCAATGCAATGCCAATCAAGATCCCAGGGGTTCCATTAGTAGAAGAAGTTCAACTGGCCTTGAAAGCTATGTAAGCACCAACTTTCAAAACTTCACCTTCTGTGTAAGTTTTATCCAGTTTATCCTTATATATTCCTTTCTTAATTGTAAATTTATTTCCTTTGTCCAAGCTTTTCTTTTTTGCATTTCTAAAAGTTATCCATTAAGAGAGTTAAATAAGTGTGTCATAGATGTAGTGAATGTCAAAAAATGTTTCTGAAAGCATATATCATGTCCATTTTAAAACTTGGTGGTGGGATGCCTATGAGTAAGTGTGTATATTAGGAATTTGGTTACACCATTGGGTGTGTACCACTGTAGAGCAGAAGACTGAGTTTTTCTTGGGATGAACAGTAGCAGAACAAGAAACTTCCACTCAGTAATCTATTTTTCCATTTCAATCTATGAAATAGGAAGAGTAACATTTGTCCTGCTTTCATTTCTTTTGTGGTCCACATAAAAATACATCTTGAAATAAATGATAAATCATGATTTTTGTACTGCTTTTCCACATTGGTCAAAAATTCCTTAAGAAATATCTGGGTCAAAATTTATAAAATCTTGCAGCCATTATATTCCATATTAAGGCACTCTTACTTGGGAAGACCAAGAGTACTCAGAGGTGAATAAATGGGTAACATAATGGTTAAAAAACATGTAAGACAAGTCTGGATGGAGAAATCTCATAAAATGACTAGGGATAATTCATTATTGCTTGTTATATAGAGGGAAAAAAGACTCTAAAGTTGCAATATACATTTCAGTGTGATTATAGTGATTAGTGTTAATACAGATAAAGACAGTTTTACAGTGGAAAGCATGTAGACTAAATTCTCATCAAAAACTAAGGTTAATTCAGGTTATATACCATGGATTATCTAGCAGAGGCATATTCACTTGTTAGCAAAGTTGAATGTTTTTCTATCATAGCAGATAAGATCTTTGGCTAGGAAACATGTTCATAGTGAAATGTGAAATAATTGAAGTCGATAGGATTGTCTTGGTGTGAAATCAGGGGAGGATGACATAGAGAAATTAATGTTTTGTTTTTATTTGAGTAAAATGATGCTGGATAAAGCATAGGAACATTGGAGTTCTCTGCATTCTGCATGTATAACATCTGAAGTACATATTTTTTTAAGTTTAAAATGCACATCAATTGACTTTAACTATACATCTTGATGAGGTAGAAATTCAAGCAAAAACATTTTATGTCATTGTGTTAACAATATTAATCACTTCCCCTTTCATATGAAAAATATGCTAAAGTTTTCACTGCTAAGAAAAGGGTCTTCTTTGCTGCCAAACAGATAATGTGTTAGGGTTTCTTTGCTGTGATGAAACATCATGACCAAAGTGACGGCTTAGGAGAAAATGGTTATTTGGCTTATGCTTTCATTCCTTGTCTACTATAGAAGGAAGCAGGACAGGAAATCAAACAGGGCTGGAACCTGGAGGTAGAGTGTAGGGGAAGCTGTAGCCATGCCTTCTTAGGGGCTGGCTAGAGGTGTGCCTGACCAGGTTTGTGAGGGAGTGGTCAGAGTGACGTAGTGTGACTGCGTTTGCAGTTTCTGTTTCTCTTTGGTTCTTGCCGTACAGGCTGCTGACGCACCGGCTGGCTAGGTCACTCTGTAAGTAAGGCTTTTCCCTATTAAATACCCTTGTATTTCTACCTGACTCCTTATTGATAATTTCCCACTATAGCCCCCAGGTCAAGTATTCTTGAGAACTTGGTGTCCTTATTCCCCAACCTGTCAATTCTAACACCCCACCATTTTAATAAAAAGTAATGGTGGGAATGAAAGGTTCAGGCATAATACTAGCCTGCCAAGGTCACCTAGGAGAATTCATTCAGGCAGAACTCTGGTCAGCCCAGGTTCCCATGGGTACTAAATCTGCAGCCACATGTAAAGCACCCCTTTAAAATACAGAAACACTTATTTATGTTCTCTGTCTCTGACTCTTAACTCTCTTTGTTTCTTTTCTTCCTCAACCTCTCTGCTCTCTCGTCTTCCTCTTAACTTCTTGTTTCTTCTCATCTCTCCCTCACTCTCCATATCCCCCCACACGTAATAAACTCTATTGTTAATGTATCTCTCATGCTTGTTACCCATCTAACATGATTTTCCTTTAAACCTGAATGAAGGTACCACACTCTTCCCTGGTTTTCAAGGATTAGAGTATGGGATTCATGGTGGGGGGGACCAAGGTAGATGTGTGGCCAACTCATGGTTGTCTTTCTGGCCAGCATGAGTCCACTCTAATTGAGCTTGTAAGTCTAGGAAGATCCAAGTGGTGGGTGCTGGTGGGAGTTGAGGCCCAGTGAGAACCCACACTTAATTCAATTAGATGATGCAGGGCAGAGGGGAAAATAAGATTGCAGTGCAGCCAGACTCAGAGGGTCCTTCCCACTGGTGTGGGTACATTATGGCATTCTCTGGATGGTCCTGTAACCAGTTACTTGCTGCTGTTTGGAGGTCTTCACTGAGGACTTGGGGTTCCAGGTCAGGAAATGCTGACCTTGGCATCATGACCAGGATGGCATTTGAAGGTCCTCTATTATTTTTCTGAGTAAAATACCTTTACAATTGAGAAAAAACTAATGAAATATTTTCATTTCCATTCAATTCTGAAAAAGTGAAACAAGAAATATCACTTTCATAAATTAATATTTTACTTGTTTAACCTAAACATAAGAGACAGTGGGCCTTAATGGATATTACTTGAACATAATGTTTATAAAATACTTAGGCAATTGAATCTCAAGATCATATTTTATATGATCAATATATTAATAAAATATATTCTATTGGTATAAATATGAACAAAATAATTTGATAAAATGGCATGTTTAAATACCAATACTTAAAAAAATTACTAACATATAATTTCTAATTATATTGTGGTACCACTAGCTAACCAAGTTAAAGTCCTGTATTACAAAAAATTCAAATCTTTAAAGAAGGAAATTAAAGAAGATAACAGAAATTTGAACAATGTCCCACGATTTTGCATAGATAGGATGAAAACAATAAAAATGGAAATCGTCCAAATGAGATCTATGGATTCAATGCAATCTCCACCAAATTTTCTGAACTGTTCTTTACAGATCTTGAAAGAATAATATTCAATTATTTGTTGAAAAATATAAAGCACAGGATATGAATCGAAATCTTGTACAATAAAGGAACTAACATGGGCAATCGAACCTTGGATTCAGGTCCACTATAGAACTACAGTAATGAAAGCAGCTTGATATTGGTACAAAATATTACAGGTAGACCAAAGTATTTTAATCATTGGTCCCAATATTAATACACACACCTACAAAACCTGATTTTTGACAAAGAAGAAAAATCATACAATGGAAAAAAGAAAGTATCTTTTAAAAATGGAGCTGGCACAACTGGATCCTGACATGTAGATTTGCACATAGATCCCTATACATTGCCATGCACAAAACACTACTCCAAATGGATAAAAAACTCAATGTAAAACCAGTCACATTGAACAAATTAGAAGAGAAAATTGGAAGTACAATTGAATGCATTGACACAGAGACTACTTGTTTAACATAAGACCAGTAGCACAGACATTGAGAATGAAAATTAATAAATGGGAACTTCTGAAACTGAGAAGCTTTTGTAAGGCAACAGATATAGGAAACCATACAAAAGAGCAGCCTACAGAATGTGAAAGATCTTCAATATCCCCAATTCTGACAGAGGCCTCATATCAATAATATTAAAAAAAACTCAAGAAGATAGTAACCAAAACAACAAATTATCCAATTAAAAATTGGGTACCAAACTAAATAACGAATTCTTAACAGAGAAATGGCAAATGGTCAAAAAGCACTTAAGTAATTGTTCAACATACTTAGGCATCAGGGCAATGCAGACCAAGACAACTCTGAGATAGCATTGTACCTGTCGGAATGGATAGAATAGAAACACCAGCGACTGCTTATATGGGAGTGGACTTGGAGAAAGGTGAACAGTCATTTACTGCTGATAATAATGAAAACTTATACAGTAACTTTGAAATTAATGAGGCAGTTTCTCACAAAAATGGGAATGAATCTACCTCAAGATCCAGTAATTCCAGTCTTAGGCTTATAAGCAAAGGATGCATATTGATACCACAAGGCTGTCTGTTCAACTATGTTCATAGCAGCACTGTGTGTAATAGACAGAGTCTGCAATGCAAGCAAATTGATGCCCTTCAGTCGAAGAATGGATAAAGAAAATATAGAAAATATAAGCAATATATTACTTCTCTGCAGTAAAAATAACACCTAGAAATTTGCAGGCAAATGGAAGAAAACAGAAGAAAGCATGCTGAGTGAGGTAACCGAGACACATAAAGAGGAACATAGTATGTACTCACTCATAAGTGGATATTAGATATAGAGCAATGGATAACCAGCCTACAATCTATGACCCCAATGAAGCTAGGAATCAAGCAGGACTCTAAGAGAGACATACATTGATCCCCTGAGAAGGGGAAATGAAGAAGGTCTCATGAGTTTATGGGGATCATGAAAGGAGGGAGGAGGGACATAGGAGAAAGGGGAGGGGAGAAGGGGAAGATGGGAATGTAAGTGATCAGGAAGATCAAGTTGGAGCAAGGGCAGAGAACAAGGAAGTTACGCCATGATAGAAGAAGCCATTATGGGATTAAAAAGAAAATAGGCAATAAGAAAATTCTGAGGAATCTACAAGGATGACTTTAACTAAGGATCTAAGAGGTAGTTTAGAGGATATCTTAGATGCCATTTCCCTGTAGTAAGTTTGATGACTATGTTAAAGGCAATTATAACCCCTTCACCCAGTACCTGATGGAAGCAGAAGCACAGAGTCACAGGTAAACACTGAGCGTAACTCCTTAATTCCATTTGTGCACAGAGAGGAGTGATAAGCAAAGGGGTCAAGACAATGTTGGAGAAATACCCAGAAACAGCTGTTCTGAACATCTGAGAGCTCATAGACTCCCGAGTGACATCTGTGTAACCTGAATAACCCAAAGAGGACACTTAAAGATGGAAGTTAATTTGGAGACTGTTGCATCTTTTGGGGCCATTGGAAGTGGAACCAGTATTTAACTTTATTGCATGAAATAACTTTTTGGAGCACTTTCAATATGCAGGGATACTTTTTCATCCTAGATATAGGAGGGAGGCCTTGGCACTGCCCAATATAATGGTAAAAACTTGGATGATACTTCACTGGAGGCATCACCTTCTCTGAAGAACAAATGCGAGTGTGATGGGTATGTGGTGGGGGGATGGGAAGATGGGTGGGAGAGGCAACAGGGGTTGTAATGAAAATTATGAATATTTTAAATATAATTTTAAAATTTTAAATATAATAATATGGGTGCTGATATTTAATGGCAGGAATTGCGTAACATAAAAGTGTTTAACTTACTATTTTCTAAATTTAAAACAAATACAGAAACAAGAAGAATATAACAACAGTAGAAACAACAGAAAAGTCATGTCCATATTCATGACATCTTGGAGAGGTTAGGCAGCAATGTTAATGCCACTATTTATCTGTTGATGTACACGAAGTAGCTGTCACTTTAATATTCTGTGTGAATACTCACTCTGAATGCAAAATGATGGGATTGCTGCATAATGAAATTTTGATTGGAAGCTGTAGATTTGTTATCCAGACAGTAGGTGAACTTATAAGTTTCTGCTGCCCCAAAATAATGCTGAACAATATTATCTTGGTGAGAAGTAGAATGTCTCAATTTCCTTTGGTTACCCCAGGCTGAGAAGAAGGTCCTTGATCTCCTTGATGAGAAGAAAACAGATGTCAACTTTGATGTAGATTGGGGGTAGAGACCATTTTATGAGAAAGTTCTAAATGCTCAAGGGAAAAGCATGTGATTTGGGTACCCAATAGACTGAAGATATATATTTGAAACACAATGAATTGAGGAGGCATATTGGAATCCCCATATGTAGTGGTTCAATATATCCCAGTCTCAGAGAGGTCTTAGGATCATGAAGTCAGAGGAGATAGATCATCAGAATTACTAAAGAATTGAGATATTTTTCACACCTTCATAGAATATAGGAAATGCACACAGACTCCATTGTAAATTTTATCTCTTCCTTAAGTTTATTCAGCTGTTCAGACATATGTATTAATGGTGGAACCCACACTAGTTTTTCCAACCTAAGATAATAAAACTCAGAAATAGACTCTACTTGAAAATTCTTGGCCCTGGTACATTAAATTACAGTTTTATGGGTGTCAATTGTGAATGGAATGAATAGTAACTCCAGTTAATTTTGAACAAGGTGATGACCATGAATCAGATGACAAGTAAATGCCTTTTATAAAAAAAGCTCATTTGATGACCATTCAGGATTAAAATGCAGCACTTGAGTTAAAAATGACACACTATTAGATGATATTGGTAATTCTACTTTCCAAAGAATACATAGAATTTATGAAACTGCTTTGTGCATTCAGGATTGTTAACTTTTTATGAAAGAAAGCATATATGCTGTCATTTTTAGTTGGGAAATGCATTCTTAAAATAACATTTTGGCAGGAAATTTTGAAGGAAAAGGGGTAAAAGAGCATATTCTTGGAAATTTTTGGTGACATCATATTTTGATTGACTTAGGGCTCCTAAGGTGTTTTGTAATGTCTTCAGAGTAATGTGTTTATCCAATGTTCACATATTTACAAGAAGATGGGACATTTCCATGGTGTGATTGCTAAATACTTCAACCTCATTGGTGAGATATAAATAGGCCTATTGTGAAGGAGAATTTTTTATCCTTTAATGGGTAGTTACCCTATTAGATAATATAGATAAGTCTGTTCCCAAATACATAGAATTTTTGAGACTGCTTTGTGCATTGAGGACTATTAACATTTTATGAAATGAAGCATAACTGCAGTTATTTTAGTAGGGAAATTCCTTCTTAAATTAAGGTTGGGGGAAGATATTTGGAAGTACAAAGGGTAAAGGCATATATTCTTGGACCCTTTTGGTGAAATCCTACTTCCAATCATTTTGGAGCACATGAGGAGATTTTTAATGCCTTAATAGAAGAGTATATATCCAATATTCCAAAATTTAAGAGAAGAGGATGTGACATCTCCACGTCCTGACTTGTAAATACTTAAGCATCATTGGTGAGATATGTATAGGCCTATTTGCCGAAGGAGGATTTCTTATCCTTTAATGAGTACTTATATTTCAGAGGCTTTGCTGGTTACAAGAAATCAGAATACTTTTTGGACTTAAGTAGAACTTTTAACTCCATATTTTACAGAGAGGAAAAACTGAATGTAAACTTGGCAATGTAAGTTGAGGTTTTGGATACATTTGAAAGGAATTTGTCAGGGTACCTTATAAAGTAGAGGAAGACCAATGTAAAACACCATATTCCAGAGAACATTTAGGTTATAATAGACTCATCTTCCAAATTTTTAATGCATGTAGGACAACAGTCTCAAAATTTCTTCTATGAAGTTATTGACACTTGAAGTATTGTTGAAGTTGCTTTGTAGACCATGATTTTCTGTGACAATTTTGGTACAGCATGTACATTGAGGCTCAAATTGTGCTTATAGATAAGCATTTGGTCCCTTAAAGTAAGAAGACAAAGTTCTCATGATCATTTCATAAAAAAAGGAAATCAGGAGGTCCACTACATTCAAAGTACAATGTGCCATCAGGGTGGCCTAATGGAGAAGAACTGAATGCTCTTTCCCGAAGGGGTAATTTTCACCATTATCAATGGGGCAGATAGTGAGAGTACTTTTAATAGAGGAAATCTAATGCTAAGAATAAGTTCAAAATTAGTCAATATAATTGCCATTGATGCAGGACATACATTTCTGGCAAGAAGAAAAATTACTACCAATTTAGGCAAATGTTCAATTTCTTCCTCACAAGTCTACAGTAGAGAAGGATCCAACACTGCTTTTTCATCCAGCATTTCCTCACACATTAGGATATCCATGACTTTTCATAAATTTGAAAGACTATAAGTATCAACTTTAGTGTTTTTTAACAGCTGTGTAAACCATACTGGCTCCTTAGTTTTGTGTTCAACGACCGATATCAGTGTATGAATGAAATCTCCAATATTTCTTGTAACTGGAGTCCTAGCAGTGGCCTCTAATCCTCGATATGCTCACTATGATTGCTGTCTGTGAACTCCTATTAGATTGGATTCTAGTGGTGAAAATTTACAATTAGGACGAGGCTTCACAATACCAAATATGTCTGAGACTTACCTCATGAGTCTGAGGAGATTGGAGTAACATACATTATATCACATGTAAAATACTCTTGAAAAATCCTCATAATGGAATTGTGTAAGGCAGCATCAAAGAAAGCAAAGTACTAGGCCATCTTGTAGAGTTACAAAGAGTTTCAAGCCAAATTTTAATGTGAGAAGCAAAAGGGAGTTATTTGCCTCACCCTATTGCATAGCCAAATACATTACCTCTCCTTCTGTACTTCCAAATATTCAAATTTGTAAGTTTCTTATACTTACAGATTCCATATTAAACTTGACATGTTCTTATCATTTATCAAAGAGGAAGTACAAAATTTTGCTTTCTCTGTGGACTTTCCAAATTTCACCTAAACAACATGGCATAGAACAAAGTGTGGATTCACACCATTTTTATTATTTACTACTGGAATCAATATGAGTACCAGGCTCTTCCAATGTCAAATCAGTGTAAGCAAGCATTTCAGTTATTAATAACTGTGTCTTCCAGCACACATTAGTAGTGAGAGTGGAGATTTATGGATGTGTAGTTAGATGTTATACATGGAAATTCACCATGTATATATAATATCAAATGGGAAGGTAAAACAAATTCATATTAGGCAGAGAAGCATGTTTAATATCATCTTTGGCATTAAGAACATTTCTGTGGTGCAGAAGGGCAAATATACTAATTAATTTTACATTATATAGATATTTAATTTCTAATGCAAGATTATAATTCAAGAAAAGGACTGTGGTTCTCACATATACACAGAAGACTGCTTAATTCAAGGAGGAATATATATATATATATATATATATATATATATATAATATAATATATATTGACACTTCTGTTGAGTGTGTTCTATATGTCCTTTGGCAGAGTGGAACCTTCTGAAATTAGCCTGGGTAAGGCAATTATTCTGAATCTCCTTATTATGTGGAGGAAACACATTATACACATTATTTCAGTATGTAGAAATCCAATTCACACTTGACAGTGGTGAAAATCCTAGGTTACCTTGGTTACTGGGAGAATATGTGGCCCATGCCTTTTTAGCTTCTCATTATGCCCCCCAGCTACAGATATGCATACCATGAGTCAAAAGTTTGTGAGTCTAGATATAATTCAGAATATTTTCCTAAAGGACATGTGATCTTATAGGTAGTGATGCTTCCACAAGAATTTCTTTGTCTCTATATTTGATATGAAAATTTCAAGTACATTTATTGGGTTCTAGGCAGAAAAATCCATGTCTATATTTTATTCCCTGATATATTTTCATGGATGTAGAGTGGTCCCATCTGTTGCATGTGTTGAAGTTCCATGCTTCCTTTGTTATAGGTGGAAAATGAAGAATATAAGTACATAGGATTTCTGAGAAGGAGTTGGCTAATCTGTATAAGACACAGTCTTCTTTCAAAAAAGTGGAATTTATACTCCCATGGCCATATAAGGAAAATCTGATACATTTTCATTAGACATTTGCAGATCTTGTAAAATTCAGTCCACTATAGTCCTCGAACATTCAGCTAGATTACCAATCTTCACTGTGATTTGA
Organism: Cricetulus griseus; assembly: GCF_003668045.3. Classification (NCBI taxonomy): domain Eukaryota; kingdom Metazoa; phylum Chordata; class Mammalia; order Rodentia; family Cricetidae; genus Cricetulus; species Cricetulus griseus. Next base: position 3,017,914 of record NW_023277030.1, read on the forward strand.
CATATTCATATGTAGAGTGGGATCTGCAGGATATATGTCAACACTCTTAGGATTATTGAAAACTCTGTTTCCAGATAAATTGCTTAGTTTACATTCGTGTTCACCAACATAACAAATATGGGCTGCAATTGTAAGAATGAAGGAAGTTGAGAGATGCAGGCTCTGCTTGCTCTCTTTGTTCTCTGTGATCTGCCACTATACTGAACAATTTTTCTCTGTAAGAGTCAAATCAATGTGCCTTTCTCAGAAAAGGGAAATATTCAGCTTGCCCAGTCCAATTAAAGAGTTCTAACTCCTGTCTTTCATAGGGTGAAAAAAGTCAGACAAAATTTGGGAGGGCTGAGTATCTCCAATGGTGTTATAAGTGTGAATACCATAATTTACCTTCGAAGGAAGAGCATGAACCAGGATAATTCTTGTCATATTTGAATTCTTCTTTAAAGTATAGAGAACGTCTTTTTCTGACAAATCAACTGAAGGCATGAGCGAAATCTTTACATCCTTCTCAGAGTTTGTATGTAAATTCCTGGGGATAGGTTCTCAAATTTATAAATAACTTAGATGATGATATCATGAAGAATAGGAAACAGTTTAGAACTAGGGCTTGCATGAATGCAAAGAAGATATATCATTTTGAGTGACAGGATTTACTTTTGATCACCATTTACCATTCATTGTAGAAACAGCTTAGTATAGACATGGTATGCTCTGGAGCTTACATGTTCATAGGATATAATCACTCAAACTATAGTAGAAATAATTAATGTCTGAATTTTCCCCAGTGTATACGGAGTCCTGCATACCAATCTTAGTCCACTCCTGAAAATCTGATGAATTGCTCCTGAGGTTATCAGAAATATGTTAATTTATACATATGAGAATTTTCCAAGAATCCCTTGTTCAGTAGGTTAGTTTTGGTGATTTTATGTCTAGTTTTTACCTTTGTCCCTCTTTTCATGGAAAGAGAAAGATTCAGAACATTGAGCGCAGTATTTCATTTATTCTTTTTCCAAAGTGTGAGGAGCCATGATTTTACAGTCATGCATTCACATATATTTCTGACATCCTATGATTTAAGCAGGAATTTCTTAGTCCCAGTTGAGAATAAATATATATTTTAGGAATACTTGTTTGGAGGGGAACATACAAACCTTTGTTCTACTTAATATGAATTTCTGATGCCTCTGACATAAAAGTTAAATATCTCACTTTGATTCTCCTTGAATGGCTATATCTCAGATTCCCTTGATTAATGTTTAGGATTCTTTTTCCTCCTGTGAAAATTTCAAACGTCTAAATCCCAACATTATTTTGTCTGAAATTGATTTTTGTCAGTAGGAAATGTCCAATATCACCTGAATAACGATATGTATGTCACATAGCATGTTGATCTACTAAGGAACGTCCAAAGCACTTGTTTCTCAGTGTGCATATCTCAGTAAACTGCTGTGGTAAATAGAATTTTGGATTGTGCTCTGGTACTGGCTTAGGTTTATATGAGAACATTTGCTATGATTAAAGACCTGAGTTATCTGCTTATGAGGGATAATAAACATATAATAATATAAAGGGAATATTATCTGTGTACTTCTTATGCCATTAGTTCTAAAAGTATATGTCTCATAGCTTAATGAGTCATGAGCATTCTGTTTGGCCTTCAGCTTGCGATTACTGTGCACCCTGTTTTCATATCAAGAACCTGCAATAGGAGTGGTCTCTTTCCTTTCTTGCCTTGTGTCAGCTCCTTTGTGGAGCTTGAAGTGCCCATCCTGTCTGTAGATACTTCATGGCCTGCCTAAAATACTGACTGTCTGCAAGTCCAGAGTCAGGGAATCTGTCCCCCTGCAATCTTGCCATCCTCCTTGTCCACATGTGAATCTTAGCACTGCAATCTGGGGAGAGATCATGGCAGCTGTTACTGATGTGGCAAATGCTTCTAGACTTTATTGGTTGTCAAATATTCCAGGCTTTTGGCTGAGGTGTAAACCTCCTCATGTGTGTCTTGGTTGCCGAGAGACCGTGACGGGTGGTCAAAGGGCCAAAGCCTAGTACAGTCCTGTAGGTCTCTTTCAACTGGTTTATGCAGGTATTTTCTAAGGCAGTTGAGCAGAGATAATTGTTACCTGCTGGTAAGGGCAGTTCACCATTGGAGCCTGACATCCAATGGCAACTGGCTGTAGGAAGACGTTAAGAGATATTATGAGAGGCTTTTTTTCCCCAAGACCTGTGCACACTCCAGGTGGCTGAAGTCCAGACAGTGGCAGTTGGGTTCAGGAAGTGGTCAAAGTTCCAGAGATATGCTCGTGATCAGTGTTCTCTGCTGACTTTCTGGAGGTGTGCTTGAGATCAGTGTTCTCTGCTGGTGAGGAGAGTTCGCCATTTTTACCTGACCTGGCTGTTTAATGAAAGAGGCTTCACAGACAACCAAGTTCTACGAATGAAATCAATTAATTTAGATTCTCTGCATGGGTTATGCACAGTAGACATTCTGGCACCCGTTGATATTGGCCATGCCAAGTTGCTTAGATAAAGAATGAAAAGTGAGCTGACAAAGTGGCTGCATGTCTTTTATCCCAACAGTTAAGGGGAAGAAGAAGGTGAATCTCTGAGTGTGAGCCCAGACCTATCTAGAAATAGAGTTCTAGGTAAGTCGGGACTGTGAAGAAAATATCTGCTGCAAAGCTAAATGATGATGATGATGATGATGATGATGATGATAAAATGGATACCTGGGATATTGCACTTTCCCATAGTGCAAGGAAAAAGATTTCGCCTGGTGCACAGAGGATATCTGTGTGTGCAGTGACTCTTAATGGGTCCATGCCAAGTAAGTGGGGTTATAGAAAGAAGCCTTTCTAGGTCTATCCAATTATGACATTAATTAAATTCACAACATGTGTACTGAAATACAACATGTTATGAGACACCAGGTCAGATACTGGCTTTCCTCGGAAAAATAGGATATTAACGTCTGATCACACTTTCATGTTCACCGCAGATTTTTTTTTTCTGATGGCCAGTGTGTGGCTATGTGTACTTCTGAAAGCAGTTTTGGAAAATAAGACCCTGCAGCAGAACAAATTCTTCACTTTTTAGCGAGTGCAGTTTGAGTCATTCTAGTGAATTGGTGTAACTTGAGTTTCCCCATTTAAGAAGATTATTCACAGAAAAACATGTTTTTTTTTGCAGATAACACTTTAAACCATTTTCAAAACAGGTTACCAAATATGAAATTCAATGCTACAAAGTAACCTTCAGGAATATATATTTATTTAAAAAGACACCATGTTTTTCAAAGAAGGAAACCAATTCCCAAGAAAAATCATGCACTGCTCAATGTGTTATCCTTTTGGATTTCCTTTAAATGTGTATCTTTAAATTCATACTAGATTTACATAATGTTTCCTCGAGGATAAGCCAAACTAACTGAAGTTGTTAACTGGCTAGAAAGATGACTGAATGTTTTAAAGATTGGCTTCTCATCCTTGGAACATGGGATGGATTTCCTACACCTATATTTTAACTCCAGTTGCAGACAATCCTATGTATGCCTCTGGCCAACAGTAGTTCCAGGAAATCATATGCAATGCAGACACATGCATTCAGCCAAACATCTAAACACAAAAATTGTAAAACATGTTAATATATGTTTCTCACTAATTTTAAAATTACACAAATAGAATTTTTGGTATTTTTAAATAGCATCCCATCTGATTATCAATGAGTTTTCCATTAATGAATCTTGGCATGTTCAGTTTCTATTGCGTATATGTGAAATAAACCCTGTTGAATGCCCAAACAAAAATGACATGATAATTGTATGTGATTAGTCATGGCGGATGAGAAGGTTTTCTGTAGATATGTGGGAGAAATACCCAAAGGAATCTGGAAAGGTCCATAGTGAAGCAATCCATGAGAGGTTTAGGGGGTTGAGAGAGGAAAATCAAGAATGAGAAACCTCAATGCTAGGAGCGACCCAGGAGACCAAGAGAACCCAATATCCCAAGGGAATGAGCCTATGTAAGCATCACAGGATGGGGGAAGGGAATTGGACCTCAGATGTTGGAGGGGTTAAGACTAGGGGTACAGGGTGGGAAGATATGTGGATCCATAACTCTATTACAATGGAACAGGTATTAGAAATGCTGAGAAAAACATTGGCCACCATCACTATTGGTAATTTGTACAGGCACCTCAGCCATCTATGCTTAAATTGTGACTTCCCACATTTAAATTATGAATTCATCTGGTGGCTTCATGTGGCACTGCGTGCACAGAAATCAGGTGACATGAGCTAGTTTGTTACAAGCAGGCGATTTTTTGGATATTACAAAAATGCTAAAGGCATTTTGAAGTAATTGGGCATCAGTTACTGTACATAAAGGTTGAGGCCTGTTCATTGGCCTGCACATCTTTAGTCCATGTAGTCAACCCATTTGCAAAGGGAAAAATTTACAGTGAGGGTATAATGCCAGAATAAAATGTATTGGCAGATGTGTCGTAGAACATACATGATCTGCTTATTTTATCCAGGATTTAATATTAGAAAAAACAGCAATAATTACTACCAACTTAATAATTATTTCTTGTCAGAAGATGAGCAAAAATATTCTGGGAAAAGAAGTTATTTGAAAGAAACAGAGACAAATTCCTGCAAAGTGCCAGTAGTTAGAAAGTATTAGTTTGCACAAGTCTTTATGTTTTTCCTCAAGGACAATAGAAGTTCCATTGAAAATTTCTGAATTGAACAAACATATTAATCCACCCTCAGGACATGAGGAATCTTATTAATATTTTCTTTTGTTCCATTTTACATTAGCAAAGTTAACACTGAGTTCATAATTGAAACTGAAGAGCAAGAAAACATGAGAAACCAGATGATTGTTTTTTTTTTTTTTTTTGGAATTTTGAGTATATATTTCGGGTTAGAAAGATCAACTTTTACTTTGTGAAAAGTGTTAATAGTCCATAAAGGAAGTGATGTATACATATTACTGAAGAGATGCACCACATCCTCGACTTGAATAATTTATTGCTATTTGCAACTTGGCAAATGTATTCAGTTCATTAAATTGGTGCCTATCAATGCTACTTCTGATTTACTCTTTTGAGTGCTATCTTGGTATTCATTAAAGCATGTAATCAAGGTTTCTTAAGCAAAAAACAGAATTATTATTAGGCATGGCTCTCATAAAATAACTAAATATTGTGTGTGTATCCACTTCAACATTTACACTCTGATTTTATCAGGCAAAGTGAGATAGAACTGTGATGCTGGCAATGAGGTAGTAGAGCAATGAATTATGATTAAGATTCAAATGCCATCCTGAATCAAATGAAACTTCTCTCAATAATATCCAACAATATTTAATCAAATAAATAAGGTTGCTATGACTTTTACATTTACCTTTATGATATTATTTTTATATATTTTTAAGCAGGTTCTCAGATACACTTGGCTGAGATAAAATTAAGTGTATATCAAAGCAAGTCCTTCATATATATCTGCCACATTTTCTGACAGTTGTAATACAGTCCTCATCTCCCAAGTATGGCTAATGCACTGCTGATGATTAAAGGCAGGACTTCTTGCATTCTAGTCAACTAGAAAATTAGATGAGCTTCATTCTGTTAGTAACTGTGCTTTACAGCTGATCCTGCTTCACAATATTGTAATTCGACAATACCAATTTCCTAATACAACCAGAAAAATCATAATTCAGATTGACTATTTATTTTGTTGTATATGTCCCACATTTGCTTTTACCAAGACCAAAGATTGGATTCATTTGAACCTCTAAATACATACAACAAATCCTTTGGAAATTTGTTAAATATATTGAAAGTGAAACTGAAAACTTTACAAGAAATTCCTTGCATACTTATATCATCATTTTTAGCTTGAAACATATCATTTTGTGGTGTGATGTGTTTGTGTCTTTGTGTGTTTGTGGAGGTGGTGGTTATATAAGAATTTGACTTTTCTACTTGTGAAATGTTTTTTGTACCTCAACTGCGCCCCCCTACACCAACAAATCTGCAGACCTGGCCTACAGGAACTATCTCCACTCTCTTGTGATAATTGTTGATGTAACAATTTTTTTCTCTGTAACTTGGAGATATCCTATTTTCCATTTCTATGAAAAAATCAGTGCTAAACTTTTCTTGCAGAAAAGTGAGTTTCCTACATATATATACAGTCAGAAAGAAACTGAATATTAGGTAATAATATGTGACAATGGATGATAAGTATGTAGGTAGACAGAGAAGTAGGAAAAAAGTATCTTGAAGATGGCGGTTTCTGTCCCACCTGGTGCCACTGCCTTTTTATCCCAAAGAAGCTCTCAGATGTTATATAAATTATTAAACATTTGAGCGAAGGGAAGGTTAGAGCTTCCTTTTGGCCATCTCTGTTTTATTTATTAACACATTTCTATAAATCTATGTACTGCCATGAGGCTATGGCTTACCCTTTATCTGGAATGTTTCTCTTTCTTCAGAATGGCATCTCTGGTCACACCCTCTCTCTCCCTTTATCTCCACAGCTTCTCCTGATCTGGTAACACAGCCTACATTCCTGCTGGGCTACTTAGTCATCAGTGTTTTGTCCATCAACCAGTAAGAGTGACATATATACAGAAGGACATAAACCAAAATCTACAATTATGTCTCTAAAAAAGTTTGTCTTTCTTTTCTTTCAATTTTAAATGAATTTTTATTTGTTAGAAACAATCTTATTTTAAGTACCAATCCCATTCACTGTCCGTTCCATATTACATGCCACCCAACAACCCCGCATCTAATACCCTATCCTCTCTGCTGGGAGGGTGAGACCTTCATGTGGAATCACCAAATTCTGCCAAGTGATTTGGGGAAAGGCGTAGGCACTGCACCGAGTATCTAGAATGAGAGAGTAGATAGACCTCCATAAGGAAGGGGCTACAAAATCCATTCTTTTGATAGGTATTCACACTGGTTCCACTGTCAGAGGCGCATTGTGTGCTCATTTCGCACAACAGACAAACACATTAATAAGGGCCGATTTGTAACTGTGATGTTTACCCAGTTGTCAGAATGGGGTGGCTGATCTACAGTTTGGTCCCCTCAGCTGTTTCTATGGGTTTTCTAGCCTGGCATTGACACATTTGCTCATCATTCTTCACTTTCTGAAACTGGATTCCAGGGGATCAGGTCATTATTTATCTTTACAACTATTCTTCTGCTTCCATTAGCTCCTGAATTAAAGTTATAGGATGGCATATAAAGTAGTCATCAATCACTTTATTGGGCAAGGGTATTTATGGTAGCCTCTCCACTATTGCTTACAGTGTTAGTTGTGATTATCCTTGTGGAATTCTGCACTTTTGCCTTCTGACATATTTCTCTTTAAACGTATAATTTATGCATCTATTAAGGTATCTCTTTTACTGCCCTTAGCTATTCTTTCCCAGAATCAATCTTCGTGATCACTCATGTTCTCCTATCCCCTCCATTTCTCCCCTCCTCTTCCTCCTACCTACTACCTCATTTCCCATATTAGGAGATCTTGTGACTTAACCCTTTTCTGAGGAAGCATATATGTCTCTTAGGGTCCTACTAGTTCCTAGCTCTTCTGGAGGTGTGGATTGTAGGCTAGTTAGCACTTGCTTTTTGTCTAATATCCATAAATAATGAGTCTATAACCTGTTTGTCTTTCTGTGTATCAGTTAACTCTCTCAGGATGGTTTCTTCTATTTCCATCCATTTCTTTCATTGTTTTTATTACACTGAGTATTTGTCCACTGATTAAAATACTGCTGTTATGAAAATAGATTTAAAGATATCTGTATTATAATAATGTCCATCCTTGGGGTATATGCAAAAGACTGGAATTGCAAATGATGAATCTTTAGAGAAACTTCCATACAGACTGCCAAAATGGTTGTACAAATTTCACTCCCAGCAGCAACAGAGAAGCATTACCTTTTCTCAACATCCTTTGCAGCATAAACTGTCCATGGTGTATTTTTTTTTTCTGTAACCATTCTTTCAGGTGAAAGATGATATCTCCGTGTTGTTATGATTCACATTTCTCTGATGGCTAGGAATGTTGAACAATATCACAAGTGTCTTTTAGCCATTTTAGATTCCTCTATTTACCAAACTAATTTCCCAATTAATCAAAGATTTCAATCTAAATCTAGCTACACTGAACATCTTAGCATAGATATTGGGAAGTGGCATTGAATATATTTGACTAACAGACTACTTCCTGAAGTGAAAAACTGTAGCACAGACACCGAGATTCACATTTAATAATGGAGCCTCCTGAAACTGAGGAAATTCTGTAAGGCAAAAACACAGTCAATAGGACAAGACAGCAGCCCCCAGAATGGGAAAATATATTCACCAACCACCTATGTTTCCAAGGGCTGATTTCAAAAATATATAAATAACTGAAGAAACTAGTCATCATAACACTAAATATTCCAATTAACAAGTGGGGTAGACAACTAAATAGAGAATACACAATAGGGTTTTACTTCTTATAGAACAGAAAATCTACTAATAAAAAACTTGGACGAGGTCTGTCAAAGATGATATTAGTAAGATTAGGTACCCTCATATCATTTAACATATCCAGGTGCTTGGAAATGCCCAAACATTTGTCATAGGCTCATTTGGAGTTTGGAATCTATAGTAGGTTAACATTAAAAGTTTTACAATGGCAATTTTTTATGATATTAAAATCATCAACGGAAAAATTGTGTCTCAGTTGTTCCCTGTTTTTTGGGCTCATGATTTGTGCAGAGAGATTTCTTTCACATTTGCCTGGAAACACTTATGATCTGTCTGTTGCAATCTATTATATCTTCAAATTCTAAACCAAACACACACACCATGACATCAAAATATATTCTCCTGGACTTGAGCAGAAGGCAAAAGTCTCTCTTTGGCTAAAAATATTTTTACTACTGCTGCCACTCAGTAACCTACTATGGCTACTGTCCATTACACATATAAGTAAATGCATCATTATACCATTCCAATTGATTGTTGACCACTTACATATATCCCTTATGCTGCAGTTCCTAAAATGGAGACAACCTTAAGTTTCTTGTAATTTTTTCTGAAGGTTTAAGTCTTCCTGGTGTTTCACTCATACTTTTTGATACATTATTTGTTGCACTTTTTATATTTTCTTTCCATTTTTATTTAAACTAGAAACAATACATTTTTTCATGTCAATCCAAATTCCCTCTCCCTCCCTGCCTCTGCTGCCCCTGAATAATTCCCCAGATATCCCATAACTCTTTTGCTACCAAGGGGGATGAGTTCTTCAATGGGGGATCCTCAGAGTCTGTCATTTTCTTTGGGATAGGGACGAGGCCCTCAACCATAGTCTAGGTTGAGAAAGTATCACCCTATTTGGAATGGGATAGCAAAGTTAATTTCTAGGCTAGGGATAAGTACAGGCCTACTACAATGGGGTCCCATTGGTTTATGAAGCCTCCTCATTGACACCCATATTCATGGGATCTGGAACAGATCCATGATGGGTTCCCAGCAAGCAATATGGGTGCCAAGTGCTCCTCCGTGTTCCGGTCAGGTGTTTCTGTGGGTTTAACCAGCCTTGCCTCATGCTATATAACTGGATACTAGATCACTTGATTGTTTAATTGAATATGTCTGCTTCTACTTCCATTAGTTGCTAGATTAAGGCTCTTGGATGGCATATAATTTAGTCTTCAATCTCATTTTCAGATGAGGGCATTTGAGGTAGCTTCAGCCCTGTTGCTTAGTTACTTATTTGGTATCATCCTTGTAAATATCCAGACATTTCCCATGTGCCTGATTTCCCTTTAAACCTGTACTTGCACCCTCTCTGATGGTATCTCTTATTTTGTTCTCCTCTAGTCTTCACCCTACAGAACCAGAAGCTTCTGTAAGTAAAAGGACACAGTGAACAGTACAAAATGGCAGCCCACAGAATGGGAAAAGATATTCACTAATCCCACATCTGACAGAGTGATGACTTCCAAAATTAAAGAATAAATGATGAAGCTAGTTTCCAAAACACCAAATAATCCAATTAAAACGTGGGGTATAGAACTAAATAGAGAATTCTCAATAGAGAAATCTAACATGGATGAAAGACATCCTTAGCCCATTAGGGAAATGTAAATCAAAACACGTTTTACCTTTTAATAAGGATGTCATATTATTGTTTATAAAAACGGAAAGAACATTCAGGAATAAAACGGAGGATTTGTTGTCCACACAAACAGATGAAGGAATATTATAATCTAGGTTGATTCCAGGTTCTGGATATAACAAAAAACACTTGTATGAAGATAGTCAAATATAAGTCCTGGTTGTATGAATGTGCATTCTTTGGGTATATGCCCAAGAGAGGGATTGCTGGATCTTGTGGTAGACTGATTCCCATTTTCCTGAGAAACCACCATAGTTATTGCCAAAGTCCTCTTAAAAGTTGGCACTCCCAGCAGCAATGTAGTAGAGTTCGTTATTTTCCACATCCTATCCAACATAGTCTTGTCATTTGTTTTTTATTGTAGCCATTTTGCCATGTGTAAGATTTTATTTCAGAGTTGTTTTGGTTTGCATTTCCCAGAGGGCTAAGGAATCTTAGGACTTTCTTAAGTGTCTTTCTGCCATTTTAGATTCCTCTGTTGAGAATTCTCTGTTTAGTTCTACACCTAATTTTTAATTTCATTGATGGGTGTTTGGGTAGCTAGCTTCTTGAGTTCATTGTATATTTTGGATATCAGCCCTCTGTCAGATGTGGGGTTAGTGAATAACTTTTCCCATTCTGTGGGCTGTCCTTTTGTCTCACTGACTCTGATTGTTGCCTTGCAGAAGATTTTCAGTTTCAGGAGGTCCCATTTATTAACTGTAGATCTCAATGTCTGTGACACTACTATTAAGTTCAGGTAATAATCATGTGTACCAATTTGTTCAAGGGTATCTCCCAATTTCACTTCTAGAGTGTTCTTTGTGGCTGGATTTATGTTCAGTGGTTTGATCCATTTGGACTTAAGTTTTGTTTTGGTTCAAACTCTATCTTAAAGAATTAGCTGCCCATTATGTTACCTGTGATCAAAGATCTGAAAAGCATAGGCTCTGTAATATGGAAATTCATGGACGCTAGAATTTCTAAATTTTGACCTGTCAAATCTTTCAGGGATTTTATGTAGGTTTGAGAGAAAGTACATGAAATTTAAAATGATTCAGTTACTTCATGTTATATGATTGCTACCTAGATAAGCCCAAATATCAATGAAAACTTGTGAAATGAAATTCCTCATATTTCACGGGTTTAAACAATAATTCATTATGTTGTGCATATCTCTCTGCATTTCCACTAGAATAATATAGTTGCCTATATGCAAAGCAAGTTGCAAGTTCACACCGTTTTCTATTCAAAATGATTGTAAGATTCAGATGAAGTAATATACTTTGACATGAAATGGTCTGTGAACAAAATCTTAACAAGTTTAAAAGGCATTTCACTATAGAAAAATAAGGAAAGGATGGAAGAAAGAAGGAAAGAATGGATGAGTAACTAAAAAAATAGGATGACAATATAAAAAGAAAATCCAAAATGAACATGGGGAGGGAATAATATTAAAAAATAAAGGTAAAGAGAACATGAATATGCTAATGAAAAGATAACAGCTATGTTGTTCAAATATATAATTAAGATTTTATTGTAGTATAATTTAATAAAAAATGTGTACAACATAGAACAAACTGTCCTATACCACTAAGCAGACCATTTCTTTGTTTGTTTCATTTGTTTTGTTTTGTTTTCCTAATTTTTATTTGAATTAGGAACAGGATTGTTTTACATGACAATCCCATCTCCCTTCTCCCACCTGTTCTCCCTTACTCCTCCACCACTAACAGTTATCTGTCACATACCTTCTCTGGTCCCCCTGGATGGTGAGGCCTTCCATAGGGTGTCATCAGAGTCTTAAATTTACTCTGGGGTAGGGCTTAGGCCCACCCCTGTGTGTCTTGACTCAGGGAGTATTCCTCTATATGGACTGGGATCCCAAAGTGCACACCTATGCTAGGGATAAATACTGGGATTCTACAGGAGGTCCTATAGATTTCCGAGGTTTCCTCACAGAAAGCCTTGTTCGTTGGGTATACATCAATCCCATGCTGGTATTCTAGCTATCTGCATCTGGGTTCCAGTTCAGATCGGTAATTAGTTATGGGTGTCTGCTTCTACTTCCACCAGCTGCTGCATGAGGGCATATAAGTCTGTCATCAATCTCATAATCAGGGGAGGGCATTTAAGGTTGCCTCTTTTCCATTGCTGAGATAGTTAGCTGTGTCATCTTTGTAGATCTCCAGACATTTCCCTAGTGCCTGGTTTCTCTGTAAACCAAAAGTGTCTCCCTCTATTATGATATCTATATTCTTGTTATCGTGTATTGTTCCCCTGCTCCCTCATGACCTCGGCATCACTCTTCCTCTCTCCTTCTCATTCTCCTTGCTCCCTCTTCCCATGATCCCAATTTGCTCAGCAGATCTTGATCCTCTCCCCTTCTCCAGGGGATCATGTATGTCTCTCTTAGGGACTTCCGTGTTTATTAGCTTCATTGACAGTGTAGATTGTAGGCTGGTAATCCTTACTCTATGTCTAAAATCTACATATGAGTGAGTACATATCATGTTTGTCTTTTTGTGATTGGGTTACCTCGCTCAAAATGGTTTCTTCTAGATCCATCCATTTTCCTGCAAATTTCAAAATTCCATTGTTTTTTCCACTATTTTTTTTCCATTGTGTAAATGTACCAATTTTCTCTATCCATTCTTCCGTTGAGGGGGATCTAGGCAGCATCAAATTTCTGACTATTACAAAGAGTGTTGCTATGAACATTGTTGAACATATGTATTTGTTGTATGAATGTGCTTCTTTTGGGTATATGCCTATACCCAAAATTGGAATTGCTGGATCTTGTGGTAATTTCATTCCCATTTACTTGAGGCGTGGCTTTACTGATTTCCAAAGTGGCTGTACAAGTTGGCCCCCCACCAGCAGTGGAGTAGTGTTCCCCTTTTTCCACATCCTCTCGAACATGAACTGTCATTGGTGTTTTTTATTTTGGCCATTCTGACAGGAGTAACATGGTATCTCAGAGTTGATTTGATTTGCATTTCCCTGATGGCTATGGATGTTGAACACTTTTTATGTGTCTTTCAGCCTTTTTAGATCCCTCTATTGAGAATTGTCTGTTTAGTTCTTTACCTCACTTTTTAATTGGGTTGTTTGGTGTTTTGGGGACTAGCTTCTTGAGTTCTTTGTATATTTTGGATATCAGCCCTCTGTCAGATGTGGGGTTAGTGAATAACTTTTCCCAGTCTTTGTGCTGCCATTTTGTCTTGCTCCTTTAAGTAGACTATTTCTTTCATGCTCAGAAAGACCAATTTTCTTCTAGAAATTCTGTAGGATTGAAGCTTCCTGGGTGTACCTTCATTTACGTTGTCGCAGATAGTGTTGTCTATTTTATCTTTTGGTTGAGGTTTCATATTTTTAGAAATATATCAAACTGGAAAGTGCACAAAATGATGGGGTGTTTGGGAGCACCCAAATCTAGGGGAAAATAATCATATTAAAATGTGAACCACAAAAAAAAAGACAGCAAACCCTAAGCGGATCAAAATTATCTTCTCAACTCTAAGAGAATTGAAAGAATATCCAGGATATTTTGTACCCCAGGATATGTAGAATGGTTTGCTATAAAGAGCCAATGAATACTTAGTGAAACTCATGGGAGCTGGTTAAAACTTGAATCATTCTTTAGATTTCTGGTTTCTCTGTTTTCCACCAAGAATGAAGTAATAAACTCCAGAAAATGTCCAAACTTACCTAGACACTATATGTAGACACCTGGAGTAATAAATTTTGTTTCTTTCTAATCATGGCAACCATTGTAAGTGTGAGACTGTGACTCCTAACATTTCTCATTCAAGAATTCTATATCCCTGTATGCCTTGGAAAAGTACACAGTCCATCAGAACCCCAATCTTTAAATATCTTTGAATTTCAATAGAAGAAATAACCTTGACCATGTATGTAGAAATTATTCTATACAATAGACTTGTATATTCCTTTATAGATTAAGTAGGACAGATATAATATTAGAGAAAAACATCTTCCACATGAATCTTAAACCAGCAAAAGTGATATTAGTATAGTGGTGGTAGTATACATCTTTATTCCCAGCACTCAGGAGGTATAGGCAGGAAGATCTAGGTGAGTTTGAGACAATCTTGTTCTACATGAGAGAGTTTACAAACTAACAGAAAAACCCTGTCTAAAAAATCAAAATAAAATAAATAAATTAGAAATAGCTTGAAGTGTTACAGAATCTATGAAACAGAGAAAACTTATTACTTGATTGATATTTCTGAGGCTTAAATTATTACTCCCAAGTTTACTTCTTTTGTTTTCTTTCTTTTTTCTTTTTTTTTTTTTTTTTTGGTTTTTCGAGATAGGGTTTCCCTGTGTAGATTTGGGGCCTATCCTTGCGCTTGACCTGGAGACCAGACTGGCCTCGAACTCACAGTGATCTGCATGCCTCTTCCTCATGACTGCTGGAATTAAAGGCATGCTTCACAAATGCCAAGCCTAACTTTACTTCTTAAGAAAGGATATTCAAAAATGAAAGCCATAGAATAACTTTTCTCAGACTGTATTCAGTGACATTCATGATTGGAGTAACCTACCTCCTTGTGCATAGTAAATGCTCTAAAGGACACATGCATTCGAAAGTAAAATATCCTAAGAATACTGTGCTGATCAGGTGTTCTCTGCATATTGGTCCCATTTTATGGAGAGAACGAATCCAACTGTGATTTCCAGGCAAAATAATGATATTAAGATATGAAAAATTACACACAAGGTAATATAATTCCATACGATTATGTCCTCATATTACACCTTCCTTTGCTTTCTTCTTATCACATGAGTCTATGTGTAATTTGTAAGCATTTTTTTGCTTCTTCTCTCTCAAAGGCTCCATATAGGGCTTCAAGAAACCGCACATGTATATGAAGGCACAATATAAAGAATGCTCAATTATATGACAATGTCAGTTGCTAAACTGTGTTCATGGCAAAATAATTCACAGTAGCTAGGTCTTGGAAACAAACATAATGCCTATACATTGTTCAATGTAAAAAGAAAATGTGGTACATTTATCCAGTGGAGTACTACTCAGCAGTAAGGAAAAAATGACATCATAAAATTCATAGGCAAATGCACAGAAATCGAAATAACCATCATGTTTGAGGTATCAAAGAAAAAAATATATTATGTGCACATTCATAAGTGTATATGAGACACAAAGCAAAAGATACATAGCCCACAATTCAAAACCCTGGAAAAGATACAACTCTCTTACAGAAACAGATGGAAGCCGATGCAGAAATGCACCATTAACTAATATGCAAAGCTCTTGGAGTAAATTCGAAGTGAGAAAGGAGAAATGTTATAAAATATGGAGCCAAGACCATGATGGGGAAACCCACAGAATCAGCTGACCCGAACTAGTGAGAAATCACTGGCTTATTCCTCAAAAGGAGGAACCAACCTAGGACTGATCTCCACCCCCATAATATAAGCATTAATGGTGATTGTCAGAATATATATGATCACTTGCAGTGGGTCCATGTTCTAAATTGATTGCACAAACTGAATGTAGGAGCACATTCTATAAGGAGAGATTCTTGATCAGCCTTGACACAGGGTTATGTTTGCTAGAGAAGTTACTTGGTCCTTCCTCAACAAGATGATAGGACAGACTTAATGAATTTATGTGGGGAGGCTTTACCAGCTCCAAGGAAAAAAAAGTGAGGTGGGGGATATTTGGGGTAGCAAGAAAAGAGGAGTTTTGTAATTGGAATACAAAAATAAATTGAGAAAAAACAGTAACAATCAGAGGTCATTAATATCTGCATTGTATAGTGACATTAAAAAATATACAATGGCACATCCCTTAGGATAATAAAATCCCCAAGTGCAAAATGAATCTCAGTTGCTCCCTGTTTCATGGGCCCATGATATGGGCTCAGAGATTTCTGTCATACTTGGCAGGAAACACTTCAGATCTATCTGTAACAATCTATTACATCTTCAAATTATAATTAAAAAAAAACCCACTCATGACCTCACAATATATCCTCCGAGACTTAGGCAGCAGGAACAAATCTCTTTCTGGGTTTTGTTATTTTTATTCTGCTGCCTCACAGTAACCTACTATAGCTTCAGGCCGGGCGTTGGTGGTGCTCGCCTTTAATCCCAGCACTTGGGAGGCAGAGGCAGGCAGATCTCTGTGAGTTTGAGACCAGCCTGGTCTTCAAGAGCTAGTTCCAGGACAGCCTCCAAAGCCACATAGAAACCATGTCTCAAAAAACAAAAAAACAAACAAAAACAACAACAACAATAACAACAACAACAAAAAACTACTATGGCTTCAGTCCAGTACACATGTATAAGTAAATACATCATTGTAACATTCCAGTTGATTGATGAACACTTAGTTATATTCCTTATGCTGCAGTTCCCAAACTGGAAAAAACCCTAAGTTTCTTTCACGTTTTGTGGCAGGTTAAGGCTTCCTTGTGTTTCATTCATACATTTTCTTACATTAATTTTTGTACTTTTTAGCTTTTTTCCCTCCAGTTTTTAATTTTAATTAGAAACAATATTGTTTTACACGTCAATCTCAGTTCCCTCTCCCTCTATTCCTCCCCTGTCTCCCACTAAATCCCTACCTATCCCATACCATTTCTGCTCCCCAGGATTAGAGTGAGGTCTTCCATGGGGTGGTCTTCAAAGTTTCATATACTTTGACATAGGGCATAGGCTTCTCCATGGTAGACTAGGCTGAAGGAGTATCCCCCTATGTGGAATGGGCTCCCAAAATCCATTCCATTCCTATGCTAGTGATAAGTACTCATCTGTTAGAAGGGTCCCCATTGATTTCTTAGTTCTCTTCACTTACACCCACATGCATGGGTTCTGGATCAGTTCCATGCTGATTTCCCAGTGATCAGTCTGCGGGGCAAGAGCTCTCCCCTGTTCAGGTCAACTGTTTTCTCTAGGTTTCACCAACCTTGTCGTGACCACTTTCCTCATCACTCCTCCTTCTCTGTAACTGGATTCCAGTTCAGTTCAGTGTTTATTTGTGGGTGTCTGCTTTTATATCCATCAGCTGCTGGATGAAGGCTCTAGGTTGGCAGATAAGTTAGTCATCAATCACATTATCAGGGCAGGGCATTTGAGGTATCATCGCCACTGTTGCTTAGATCATTATTGAAAAGTCAATATTGATTCGATAAGTTAATTCACCAATAAAATTCCCCACCACCTAATATGATAACATAGCCATAACCATGTATATTCATTTACTAGTAATTTCATGATCTCATTTATCAGGAATTATTTTTACAAAGCATATATATATGTATATATATATGTATATATATACATATATATATATGTTTTGTGAATATGAAGACCTAATTAAATTAATATTAGATTCTTTCTTTTTTGTACTTGGTGCCTTTTGTCCTTCCATCCTCGCTTTCTCATTTTTACATTTCTACATTCCCAAACATTCTTTAATTTACTGTTTTATTACCACCTACATATTTTCATTTCTAATTTTTCGTGCTTATATATCTTTCTTTTAGTGGCTTCCTTTCCTTTGTCTTTGATCAAATATTTATTATTTCTTTAATTTTTTATCTTAAATGCTGAAGATGGTTCTCCTGAACCTACTACTTATCCAACCTGTTTTCTGTAGGCAAAATCATCCCAGTTATTATCATGTGGTGTTGAAATCCCTGTCACATTGTGTGATTTTTAGGCATCTCAACATGTCAGCAGTTGTGAAACATCACATAGCAGAAGGCTTTTTTCTTCATGGTGTATATTAGCAGACACTGAATCTACCACTCTGGCAAGAATGGTGTTTAAATCCAGTGAAATAGGAAAAGATTCCTGTGTCAAATTTTCTTGTTGATTGCAGATTAACTAGCAAAGACATATCTTGAAATATCAGACTTACTTTAATTTTTGGCAGTTTTTTAAAATGTGGTCACAATCACTTGTAGTAATATCACTATCAGAATTTATAAAGGCTTCCAGGTATTGTATTCCCTATGAAGCCACTCTTCATGGGGATGATATACAATATATAGTTGGAATAATGTTTTTCAAGATTTCCAAACTTTGTAAATGTGAACATCGCTTAGGAATTACCAGTTTAACCAATAGTGTGTTCAGAGATATTACTTTAAATAATGGGATCATTTTTATTGTGCACATTTTAGACAAAATAGTGTAATCTGATTGCAGTGAAATGGAAATTAGAAGAGGGAATAAAGAACTTGAAAATACAGAGAAAGCTTGCCATAAAATGTATAAAAAATTGTGAAACTATTTCTGAATTAGAGAACAATATTGTGACATTAGAGTATGAGTACACACTGCATAGTGGAGACACATATGGCACGAGTGAATATAGTTCCTGGACTGCATAGAGAGCAGATGCTCCACTTGGCAGAAATAAGTAAGATGATGAAGAATCCTGTTTCCTCACCTACACATAATGGTTATCAACTCTCTATAGCTACATTGCCAGAGCATCTGATGCACTATTCTGCCTTTCTGGGCATGGGGCAATCATCTGGTGAACATATGAACATTCTTGCAAAATATACAAACAACAAATAATAAATATATATATATATATATATATATATATATATATATATATATAATATATATACAATTAAAAAATGACCTGATCATACTTCACACTTCATTAAT
Source organism: Cricetulus griseus (assembly GCF_003668045.3). Taxonomy (NCBI): domain Eukaryota; kingdom Metazoa; phylum Chordata; class Mammalia; order Rodentia; family Cricetidae; genus Cricetulus; species Cricetulus griseus. Next base: position 3,036,770 of record NW_023277030.1, read on the forward strand.
CTCCGATTTTGGAGGTGAAGGCAGAGGAATTAATGGGAGTTTGAGGTCTATGTGGACTATATAATGTGTTTCAGGAATGCAAGAACTACTCACAAATCTAAAGTAATATGAAAACAACGATAATGCAATAATGATAATGATAATAATAACAATGCTAATAAGACATATTGATTTGTTGAGCACTGTATTGGCACTGCATTAAAAATCCAGCTCTGGAAAACTGGAAAAGAAAGAGTCTGATGAGTGAGTCTTTGCTTCAAACTTGGATTATATAGGGATTAGTTGAAACAAACTGCATGTGATAACTACGTATTCAGAATGAGTCCACAAGAATGCAAACCAAGGACTCATTACTGCAGAACAAATCATACCAATTATGGGAACCCTGCCCTTTGTAGGGACTTTGTTAAAACTGATGGCAGTAGTTGGAGAATTAGAAGAAACTGAGCTCTATTGCATGCTGAGATGGTTGAAAGCATGTTGTTAGTGAAAGTTTATAAAGAAACTTGCTCAAAAAAGCAGGGATTTGACATTTGAATCAGAAATGAGACTTGGTTCTCTACTAAGCATCATGGTCATTGGTGATAACAGGAAAGAAAGAAAAAGAAAGAAAGGGAGTGAGGGGTCTCTTTGAGATTGAGCTTTGTGACAAACTGGTGCATACTCTATTCGTTGTCCACTGTAGAAATCATTGGGAGGTTGTGATGGTGCAGGCAGTCTTTGCCATCAGAGGAAGATGCAGTGTCAATAAAACAGAAATTATGCATAGTACTATTGAATATTACCTTCAATAAAATATGTAATTTCAAAAAATCATGTTATTATGAAAAAGTTTTTCAATCTTTACAAAGTATTTCAACAAGTTCTTGTTTAGTTCCAAAATAAGTCACAACATTTTAACACTCTATGAACAAGTGTTGCAAACATCATTGATTGTCCAAACTCTATTTTACAGATTTCTTGCATTTTGAGAGGAGCAAATATAACTATTAATATTCCACACTAAGGCCATGGCAGGTATATCTAATAGGGTTAAATAATCCATGAACAAATTTTGAAATGATTGCAATCACTAATTTTTTTTACTTTGAAACAGAACATATTTTGATTTTCTAAATAATTACTCATTTGCTCAATGAATAGAAAAGTTTCACATAAATTCTGCCTTCTAGGTTTTAATTTTCAACATTGAAATATCTATATTGGCAATGTAATATAGAAAAGAATCCCTGTTTTTTTTAATTTCAGTTTAGACTTTAATAGAGGATTCATTTGAAATTGCTTATTATAATGCTAGTTGTAATTATGATTTGTAGATAAAATTTATCTTCTTGGGATATAGGAGATTTAAAATCCTACATTAACTGACTTTCTAATTTTGTCTCTGTACTTGCACTGTAGTTTATTCTTCATCCAAATTACTGTTTGGTTATAAACCTTCTTGTGTTTTTGTGTTCAAGTGTGTAGGTACAGGTTTATTTGTGTGTGTGCACATATATAGTCCGGAAGTCAACCTCATGTGTAGTCCCGAAAGAGAGGTCCACTTTGTGTTTTGTTACTTTCAATAAGAACTAAGACACATTGAGCAAGCTAAGCCCTCTATAACTCAAGAAATAGGAACTTTCCTGTCTCTGTCACCCCAGGGAAGGGATAATAATTTTTTTCCACCATCCCAGTGATTTTTTATATGTTTTTGGGGAATGAACAGCACAGACCTGTCTAAGCAGTGTATTAAAAATTTCTGAATGATACAATAATTCTTTATTTGTGATTTAACAGTAAAATTGTTCTTTCCTCTTTATGCGCATTTGAGCTTGGATTTCTCTATGGGTATCTGAGGATATTAAGCTGTGTGCTTTTTGGTTATCATTTATAACTTCCAACCTTCTTTGTATGTGCAAAATTTGGCTGATACAGTGGAAAAAAGTAGATTTTGTGATGTTTTCCATGACAAAGAGACTTGTATTCGCTCGTTGAGTGAAAATTTTAAGTGTTTTAAATAATAAGATCAAACCTATATACTTTAAATTCTATGAAGTGTATGTTCTAAATGCTGTCTTATTGTATTATTGCTATATAATATCTTTGCTTTATTTTATGTCTATTTTGTGCGACCCCCATTCATTATTCTACACACACACACACACACACACACACACAAACACACACACACACACACACAAACACACACACACACAAATACGAAAAACTTTGAGTTTTCATGTTCAGCATGTAACTTTTCATTTGTGTCATTGTACATAGAAAAATATTCTATTTTGAAAAATATCAGTTACATTTTACATTGATGCCCTTAAATGCATGAGAAGAAGCTAAAGAAAGATGAGGAGATTTGGAAAATTCTCAGATAAATGGAGTCCTATGTCAAAGAAAGCATGACAGCAGGAGCACATACCATGTATATAGTCATATCAAATCTGCAATCAGGATGCAGGAGACATAAGTGTTATTTTCATTTGACATTCTTTCCTCTTACTACTTTTATGTGTGTATTTGTTTCTTTAATTTCAGTTCTGGTGGTAGATGTTCAATAATGATACACTTAGTGTGTGGGTGCCTGAACACTTGTATACACATTCAGAATACAGTGGAAGTTCCTTACTTCATCGCTATATGACTTCATTTTCCTTTTTAGTTTTGGTTCTCATTGAACTAGATTCTCACTGTTCCTGGTAGACTAGCTGCTCAACAATCTCCTGGAATCTGTATCACTTTGTCCCCAAAGACAGAAATCACAGTCCTTCCACATACTTTACTTGGCTGGTATGGATTTGAAATCAAATAATGATGCTAGAACAGGAAACAGTTTTACCAACTGAAACATCCTCCAATGCCCCTTCTTTTTACATGTTTCTTCACTTTTTGATCCATGGAATGGTGCCATCCCAATTGAGCATAAATGTTCTCTATGCACCTTTCCTGAAAATACCTTCAAAAACAGGCCTAGCAATGTGTGTCCTAGGTAACTCCATTGACATACAAACTGACAGTGGACATAAAATATAGTATCACATTTTCCAGTTTGTATCATTTACTCCTTTTCTATTTCACAATTTTAAATTTAATATATACGTGTATTTCTCTAAATAGGTATATGCACTGGAATCAAGTGCCTGCTGAGTTCAAAAGAGGGTATCAGATGTCCTTGAGTTTGATGTACAGAATATTTACTAAACAGATTATAATCTTGCTTTAGTAATTATAAGTTATTCTTCTCAAAATCTGTTTAGATTGTGTTGGTATTCATGGCTGCTTGGAATTTAAATATTTTTCCTGAATGCATGAATTTTTCTATATTCCTACATTCTCGTCCTTCTGCCTACTTACAACATTTTGGTAATGATTTATGTGTAGCTAATGTCTGGAAGAAGTTTTTGACAACTCTTCTAACCTCCCTCCCACGTTCCTCTCTTGTTTAAGCACTTGGTACCTCTGCCCTTCATGAGGAGAACAAGAGCCCATTGTTAATGTAAGTGCATGGAATCTCTATTAGTATTCAGATGCAGAAAAACCCTATGGTTTTCCTAGATGTTGCATAATGTATATCAAAATTGTTTGTTTCCTCATAGGGAAAATTAGCAGGAACACAAACTTCTATGAAAGGAAAATGATTTTTTTAAAAAAGAAAATAGGTAGAATTTTATTTGCAGGCATTTCATTGCATTTTTGCCCTCCATTATTCACATTCTTCCTGAGATATATGATTAATTTTGATTTTGTGTCATTTCATTTCAACTTAGTCAAATTCCCTGTGAGAACTGTTTGGTGAATGATTAGAAAGACATGCAGAAATAATCATTTATTCCAAGACACCCTTTATGGGATTACTGTGTGTTATTACAAGTGGAATAATCATTATCATAAGGCCAATTTGTAATTTATGATAGTTCTTGGTTTCAAAAGTGTCTTGATATGGTCAGGGTGCTTACAATTCATGTTTGTTCCATGTAAAGTAAAACGACTTTTAAAAGTTACAAGACATATTCTAATATTCTATACATAGCATATGTAAGACACCACATCAATTATTAGCTCTCTGCATCATTTATAAAGAACAAAGCCTGGTCTATGGAATCCAGATACAGACATAAACTTCAAGAGTTTATCTGTAATAGTCCATGGATTAGGGAGGAAAGCCTTCACTGACTGTATCCAACTTTGTCTTCTTGAGTGAGAGTACATAAAGTCATTGGCTGCAAACAATATGGATCAACAGGAGCTGAAAAGTCAGTTGAATTACACAGCCATGCCATGGAGAGAATTCAGATCTGGTAAAAATGCTTTCAGAAAAGTCTTCAGAAACAAAAGGAATCACTAGAATATTGTTGGTACATAAGGTGACAAAAGTGTGTACAAAAAAACATAGTAGGTAGTCTATGCTTCTCCTAACCAGGACATGGCCAAATTCCTGAAAGTTGGATTACAGATATTAATACTAACAAATTCAATATTACCTGTTATCAGGGATGATAATCTGTGGAAAACCAGTTCAAAGACCTTTGTTGATGAATGTCCATCTTTCTTAAGAAGTAATCTATGGATTAAGAAAATAAAATGACTCACAATTATCCCATAGATGGTGAGATTTCCAGTGTTAGCTTCTTTCAGCAAGGTTTTAATCCTTTTTATTAGACTAGAATGAGAGATTATTGGACAAGATTCCATTTCTATTGGTGGGGATAGCATAGGGGTTAGGATTCCAGGGGATGTGGTGAGAGAGAGGGGACTAGGATTTACATGTAAAAGAAAGCTTGTTTCTAATTTAAATAAAAATGTCACTCCGAAGAAAGTTGGAGTCTGCTATCCTCATGCGTTAAGAGAGATAAGCATATTTATAGTGTTTTGTTAGGAAATAAAGTGTAAGAATAGTTTTTGAAATGTTGGAAATTCATCAGTTGAGTTCTTAAGGCAGCTGGAACAGTCTGTTGTAGAATAGTCTAAAGCTATTTGCCTGTCAGTGAAACTTGTTCTGTTACTACAATGAGGAGCTCCAGGAACACCGAGGCACTTTGAGAAACATAAGGCAGAATTTAATTCTTTTGTCTCCATCGTTTTATTTAAATTAGAAATGAGATTATTTGACTTGTCATTCTCAGTTCCCGCTCCCTCCCCACCTCCCCTGTCCCCCACTAACACCCTGTGTATGCTATAGCATATCTGTTCCTAGAGAGTGTGAGGACTTCCATGTGGGGTCTTCAGAGTCTGTCATATCATTTGGGATAGGTCCTGGGCCCACCCCTGTGTGTCTAGTCTGAGAAAGTATCCCTATATATGAAATGGGCACCCAAATTCCATTCATATGCTAGGTATAAGTACTTATGCAATACAAGAGGGCCCATAGATTTCTTAGGCCTCCTCACTGTCACCCACATTCATGGTGTCTGGATCAGTTCCATACTCGATTCCCAGTGATCAGTCTAGGGACCAAACCCTCTGACTTGTTTAGGTCAGCTGTTTTTGTGGGTTTCCCCAGGCTGGTTTTTTTCACTTTGCTCATTACTCCTCCTCTGCAACTGGATTCTAGTTCACTTCAATGTTTAGCTGTTGGTGTCTGCTACTACTTCCATCAGATGCTAGATGTAGGATCTAGGATGGCATATATGTTAGTCATCAATCTCGATATCACTGGAGGGCATTTGAGGTAGCCTCTCAATTGTTGCTTAGGTGGAGAGTTGATGTAATGCTTTTAGATCTCTGGACTTTGCCCTTGTGCCTGATTTCACTTTAAACCTATATTGCCTCCACTTTGATGTTATCTCTTATTTTTCTCTACTCTATTCTTCATCCTGTAGTACATTCCTGCTCATTTATGTCCTCCTACTTCTTCCTTTTATCTCTCGAAATTAGCTCTTTAGCTACTGTGAGCCATGAAATTCATTCTGAGCAGGAAGGGTTCCAAACGGGCAGAGCATCACAAAAAATATTGACTGTTTTATGTTTTCAGGCAGTCTCATTGAATGATAAGTTAGATGCAACAAGAAATGCCAATTAGGATTATGGTGTCCATTGATGTTTGTTAGACCATGAATGAAATAGCAACTTTGTCCCCTTAAGGGATAAAGATGAGACTTCAGCTTCTAATTAATCCATGCTCTCTCTTGAGCTGTTAATTGTAGCTATAGACTGTTGTAATGGAGATTTTATTTGACCCCTAATAAGAAGGAAAATTAGGTAAACAAAGGACTTACAGAGTTTTGAGGCAGAAAAAAATTGTTCATCCTGAACAAAGCATGTGTATCCTTATAATTCTGGTGGGTTAATACCTAGAGTTTTAATTGCTACTTCTAGAATAAATGATAAAGACTTCCAGCACATATGCAGAAAGTACTCACTCTCCCCCAGGCTCCTCCACACTCTTTGGGTAAACCACAATTGTCAAGAGATACACTGCAAGATTCAGAGTCTCTGGCTTCTGAGGAACTTCAGACTTGATTATGGGATATCAGGTAAACTCTAACCTGTGTAGTTTCTCATGTCTCTTTAAATGTGTCCAAGAATGTTTAATGATGTATCCTAGGTAATCATTCCCATTATTAAATACTGAGAAGAGAATTGAAACAGATGTAAGTTTCACATGGAATAAGGCTGGGAGTATAGTGAGAAGAATTTGTAAACAGTGTTTGACAGTTTTGTTATGACTTGTTTGCTGAGCCAATATACTAACCCAAGGAGTCAACACTTTGATGCAGAAGCAAAGGATTTTGTTTTATTTCAAGCTTGTCGCCTAGGATCTCACTGCATGGCAGGCAAATGAGATGCCAACCATTAAGGTTGAAGGCCACAAATTTGAGAATTTCCATGGTTACCAAAGCCATACAAACTACATAGTAAAGCAATATATACATGATGCATTTGAATGAGAAAAGACAGGGTCACAGGGTCTATCAGTTTTACCCTGCCCTGGGGTTTCTTTATGACCAGCAGTTAGCAAAGGAATGTTACTAGAGTTGAGGAGATTTACCTCCCCTTCTCTGAGAACATGAGATCAGGCCCCAGCCATGGTACTCTGATTGAAGTGGTGAAATTTAACTTTATCTTTAGAAGTTCCCTTTTCAGGTCCTAAGTTTATAACTTTTTATTAATTTTAATTTTTTGGTCTTCATTTTCCCCTTTTCTTATAGGTTACCCATTCTTGGGTTACCAGTGGACAATTAAATATAACTGTGAGGAAGCATGGGGTATAGATTACTAAATTTGTATCTATAGCTTATATAAGGGGATATCCTTTTGACTTAGCATCTCAATCAGGAGTAGTTTGTATTAAATACAGTCAATTTGTTACGTTATTTAATATTTATTATCAATCTCATTTGGTTATATTCTGTTGTGTTATTATAGTTACCTTTGTTGTCAACATATTTTTGACTTTCAACAATTTTTCCCTCTCTTACTTCTAACCTAATGGTATTATATGTTTCTGTATGATACATAGGGGATTGGAGTCTTACATACCTGTTTGTCTGTAACTAAGTTAAAGGGATCTAAAGACTGGACACAATCTGAATGTATGGATTCATTGCATTAGTTCTTACAAGAACTCTTCTAAAAATTGTACTTTTTATCATAGCACTATTGAATTTCACAGAAGGAGATGGGGACAGTCCATAGATAGTAATATCTGTGTCATCTTTCTTTCAATGAACTTCAGATGTTGGCCACACCCTATGTGTATGGCTTCAGGTGCTCAGTTGTGACCCTTTATAATGTAACTGGTCTCACTTACTCTCTCTGTTTGAGATTAAAGCATCTGAAGGGCAGAGTCAGCATCTTGTAAAATAGAATGTGCTCAGCTTTTATTTATGTAAGTGCTTCCCTAAAAAATACCTAATTATCATTTATCTTGGTTTAGTAGACTCATTGAAACCCCACCTTCAATTGGATCCTAAGTGTGTTAATTCCCACCATCAGTTTGTTTGGCTAGCCTTTCCTAGTATTCCACTACACAGAGCCGACCTTGCCAGTCTCCTTCTGTTCATTGTGTCAGATGGGCAAGTCACTTCACGAGAACCTGCCCCCTGCTTTGGTAGTTTCATGCTGGTGTCTGCTAATTACCTGTACATACTTAGTAAAAGAGAGGTCAAGGTTCGCTTTGCGAAAAGTTTCAATATTCCAGAAGAGAAGTGTTGAATAGATAATCCTAAATAGAAGCACCACATGTCAGCTTGAATAATTATTGCAAATAGCAACTTTGAAAATATATTTGTGTGGTTATGTTGGGGCCTAAAAATCCTATTTCTTTTTTTGTCTCTTAAGAGCTCTTTGGGTATTCATAAAAACATGGAAGTAGAGTTTTTGAAGTAAAAAGAAAACAATGAAATTTTATTAAGTACAGTTCTCAAAAATTAAGAAAATAGTGTGTGTGTGTGTGGGTGGGTGCGCATGTGTGTATCCAATTCAGTGTTTACACCCTGATTTTATCAGGCAAATTGATAGAGGCATGTGATGCTAGCAATGAGGTAGTGGAGAAGTGAATTGTGATCAGGAGTCAAAGGCCATCCTGAATTACATGACAACATCTCTCAGTAAAATCGAACAATGATTATCAAACAAATAATGATGTTAAGACTATTGCATTTAACTTTATGATATTGTAGTTATATATTTTGAAGCAGTATTTCAGCTAAAACTGTGTGACCCAGAATTAATTTTTTTCAACTTTTTTTTTATTTGCATTAGAAACAGGATTGTTTTACATGACAATCACAGTTCCCCTCTCCATCCCATCCTACCATACCCCCCCACTAAAACCCTATCTTTCACATATCCTTTCTGCTCCCTCTGAATGGAGAGGCCTTCCATAGGGTGTCATCAGAGTCTATTGTATGCTTTGGGATAGGGCCTATGCCCAACCCCATGTGACTTGACTCAGAGAGTATTCGTCTATATGGAATAGGCTCCCAAAATCCACACCTATGCTAGGAATAAGTACTGAACTACTACATGAGGTCCTGTAGAATTACAAGGTGTCCTCACAGAAACCTGTGATGTTCCTGGGGTCTGGATCAGTTCCATGCTGGTATTCCAGCTATCAGTTGGGGGAGCAGGTCTTCCTAGATGATCAGGTCAGCTCTTTCTGTGGGTTTCACCAGCCTGGTCTTGACCCCTTTGCTTTTCACTCATCCTTCTCTGAAACTGGATTCCAATTAAGTTCAATGATTAGTTGTGGATGTCTTATTCTTCTTTCACCAGCTATTGGATGAAGACTATAGAATGGCATATAAGTCAGTCATTAATCTCATAATCAGGGGAGGGCATTTAAGGTAGCCTCTCCTCCATTGCTGAAATAATTAGCTGGTGTCTTCTTTGTAGCTCTCCAGACCTTTCCCTAGTGTCTGGTTTCTCTGTAAACCTAAAATGTCTCCTTCTATTGTGGTATCTCCTATTGTTTTTTTCTATTCTTCCCCCGACTCAACTTTTCTGCTCCCTCATGTCCTCTGCATACCTCCTCTTTTCCACTTCTCATCCCCTAGCTCCCTCCCCACTTCACATGCTACCAATTCGCTCAGGACATCTTGACACTTTACCCTTCTCCAGGGGACCACGTATGTCTCTATTAGGGTCTTACTTGTTTATTAGCTTCTTTGAAAGTGTGGATTGTAAGCTGGTAATCCTTTATGCTATATCTAAATCCACATATGAGTGATTACATACCATGTTTTCTTTTTGCGATTGGGTTACCTCGTTCAGAACTGTTTCTTCCAGTTCTATCCATTTCCTGGAAATTTCAAGATTCCATTTTTTTCTGCTGTGTAGTACTCCATTGTGTAAATTTACTGAATTTTCTCTATCCAATCTTCTGATGAGGGGCATCTAGGCTGCTTCCAGTTTCTGGCTATTACAAATAGTACTACTATGAACATCATTGAACAGATGTCCTTGTTGTAAGAATGTGCTTCTTTGGGTATCGGCCTAGGAGTGGAATTGCTGGATCTTTGGTAGACTCATTCCCATTTTCTTGAGGAGTCACCATACTGATTTCTGAAGTGGCTTTACAAGATGGTATGCCCACCATCAGTGGAGGACTGCTGCACATTTTCCACATCCTCTGCACATAAACTGTCATTGGTGCTTTTGATTTTGGCCATTCTGACAGGAGTAAGATGGTATCTCAGTGTTGTTATGATTTGCATTTCCCTGATGGCTAAGGATGTTGAATACATTCTTATGTGTCTTCATCCATTTTAGATTCCTCTGTTGAGAATTGTCTAGTTCTGCACCCCAAGTTTTAATTGGATTGTTTGATATTTTGGAGACTAGCTTCTTGAGTTCTTTGTTTATTTTGGAGAAAATCCCTCTGTCAGATGTTGGGTTGGTGAATATCTTTTCCTAGTCTGTGGGCTGCCGTTTTGTCTTGCTGACTGTGTCCTTTGCCTTACAGAAGCTTCTCAGTTTCAGGAGGTCCCATTTATCTATTGTTGAACTCAGTGTCTGTGCTACTGGTGTAATGTTCAGAAATCGGACTTCTATACCAATTAATTCGAGGATATGTCCCACTTTGTCTTCTATTAGGTTCAGTATAGCAGGATTTATGTTGAGGTCTTTGATCCATTTTGACTTCTTTTGTGTAAGTTGATAGGCTTGGGTCTAACTACAATCTTCTACATGTCTGCAACCAGTTATGCCAACACCATTTGCTGAAGATGTTATGTTTGTTCCATCGAATAAATTTGGAATGTTTGTCAAAAATCATGTATTCATAGATGTGTGGGGTAATATCTGGGTTTTCAATTCTATTCCATTGGTCTACCAGTCTATTTTTGTGCCAATACCAAGCTGTTTTCAGGACTATAGCTCTGTAATAGTGCTTGAAGTCAGGGATGGTGATGCCTCCAAAGTTCCTTTATTGTATAGGATTGTTTTGGCAATCCTGGGTCTTTTGTTTCTCCATTTAAACTTGAGAAGTGTTCTTTCAAGGTCTGTGAAAAATTGTGTTGGGATTTTGATGGGGAATGGATTGAATCAGTAGACTGCTTTTGGCAAGATTGCCATTTTACTATGTTGATCTTACCTAGTCAAGAGAATGGGAGATCTTTCCATTTTCTCATATCTTCTTTAATTTTTTTCTTTTGAGACTCAAAATTCTTATGGTACAGGTCTTTCACATTTTTTGGTTAGTTGTAGCCCAAGGTATTTTATGTTGTTTGTGTCAATTGTAAGGGGCGATATTTCTCTGATTTCTTTCTCTACTAATATGTCATGGGTGTATAGTATGGCTACAGATTTGTTTGAGTTAATCTTGTATCCTTCCACTTTTCTGATGGTGTTTATCTGCTGTAAGAGTTCCCTGGAAGAGGTTTTCGGGTCATTAATGTAGACTATCTTATCGTCTGCAAATCATGAGATTTTGACTTCTTCATTTCCGTTTGTATTCACTAATGTCCTTTTATTGTCTTATTGCTCTAGCTAGAAATTTAAGGACAATATTCAAGAGGTATGGAGAGAGTTAATAGCCTTGTCTTGTTCCTCATTTTAGAGGAATTGGTTTGACTTTCTTTCCATTTAATTTAATGTTGGCTGTTGGCTTGCTGTATATTGCTTTTATTATGCTGAGTTATGTTCCTGTTATCCTTGACTTATCTTATACCTTTATCATGAAGGGGTGTTGAATTTTGTCACAGGCTTTTTCTGCATCTAGTGACATGTTCATGTGTTTTTTCCCTCAGTCTGTTTATATGGTGGATTATGTTGATGGATTTTTGTATGTTGAACCATCCTTGCATACCTGGGATGAAGCCTACTTGATCATGGTGGATGATTTCTCCTATGTTGTCTTGGATTTGATTTGCCAATATTTTATTGAGAATTTTTGCATCAATATTCATGAGGGATATTGGTCTGTAGTTCTCATTCTTAGCTGTGTCTTTGTGTGGCTTGGGTATCAAAGTTATTATAGCCTCGTAAAAAGAATTTGGCAATGTCCTTTCAGCTTCTATTGTGTGGAATAATTTGAGGAGTATAAGTATTAGCTCTTCTTTGAATTTCTGGTAGAATTAATCTATCTGTCCCCGGGCTTTTTTTGTTTGGGAGACTTTTGATTTCTGCTTCTATTTCCCACGCTGTTTCTACAGTCAGATGGAATAGGTCCCTGAGGACCCTGGGACCCTGACTCTGCTGAGATCGCTGGGCTATTCTGACCCCCACAGACTGCAGAGAGTTCTGAGGTGAGATGGTTCTGCCCCTGCCTTGGGAAGAGAATTAATTTTATACCTAAGTATATCCTTCACATATTTCTGCCTCTTATTGTTACAGTTGTGATACTGATGTCAACACCCAAATACAATTATGGCAGTGTTGATGATTGAGCCTGTGATTTCTGGTATTCAAGTCTACTAGTAAATAATCTCAGCTTCCTTCAGTTACTAGGTAAGATTAAGAGGTTGCCCTGCTTAACACAGGTATAATTCTACAAGACAAAGTTCCTAATGCAACCAAAAAATCATAATTCATATTGACCATAAGAATTGTGGTATGTGCCTGGGTGTTGGTGGTACATACCTTTAATCACAGCAATCGGGAGGCAGAGGCAGTTGGGTCTCTATGAGTTGGTGGCAAGCAAGGTATCCAGATAGAGTGGCAAGATAGGCTCCAAAGCTACACAGAGAAACCCTGTCTTGAAAAACAAAAAAAAAAAGTGTTTTGGTATGTTTCCTACACTTGCTTTTAGTAAGATCAAAGTTTGGATTCATTTGATACTCTAAATATCCACTACTAAGCCCTTGGAAATTCTTTAAATAAATTTAAAATCAAATTGTAAACTTTTGAAAAAGTTCCTTGCATACATATATCATCATCGTTAACTTGACACATAACATTTTTTGACCTGTTTGTGATAAGGGGGTGGTTACATTGGAAGTTGCCTATTTCCCTCTGGAAATGCTTTTTGTGTATAAACTGTTCCCCTCTCAACATGCAAATCTGGAGACCTAGCCTACAGGAACTATCTCTGTTCTCCTGAGATAATTGTTGATGCATCATTTTTTCTCTGTAACTGGGAGATATCCTATTCTCTCTTTCTACCAACAGAATCAAGGCTAATCTTCTGTTGCTGACAACCTAGTTCCCTGCAGATAGGTTCAGAATGATATTGTATACTAGGAGATTATAGGTCACAATGGAAGACAAGTACATAGGTAGACAGGGAAGTAGGAAAAAAGAATTATGAAGATGGGGGTTTCTGTCCCACATGATTCAAATGGCAATTTTCCCCAAACAAACAAACATATTATAATAATATCTAACCTGTTGGCTGATGGTTAGAGCTTCTTATTGGCTACCTCTGTTTCAATTATTAATACATTTTCATTAATCTATCCATTGTTTCAATACTATGGGTTACCCATTTTCTGGCAAGTTACTTCTTCAGCAACAGGGCATCTCTTCTCAACCTGTATCTCCTTTTGTCTTCCCAGCCTGGTCTGGTAGCACTGCCATTGTTCTTACCTGGCTATTTAATCATCAGTGTTTTGTTCATCAACCACAAAGAGAAACATAAATACTGAAGGATGTACCCCAAGATCTCCTCTTAATGGTCTGAGAAATTTTTTTTCTTTTCTATACATTTGTAATAATTTTTATTTAATCTAGATATAATCCTATTGTGCATACCAATCCAATTCCTTCTCCCTTCCTTAGTCACATGACCACAGAAAACCACCCATCACCCCATCCTCTCCACAGAAAAGATGAGGCCTTTTATGGGGGATTTACAAAGTCTTTCATGTCATTTGGAGCAAGGACTAGTCACTCCCCAGACAATCTTGAATGACAGAGTAGCCCTCCATAGAGAATGGACTTCTGAAGTCCATTCAAGTGCTATGAATATATACAGATTACACTGCCAAGAATCATAGACTTCCCGCATTTCACAACGGTCACCTATAATAAGAAGGGCAGTTTGGTACTATGATGGTTCCCCATTTGTAAAAATAGGTTGGAAGAGTTCTCACTTGGTCAGATCATCTGTTTCTCATGGTTTGTCAAGCCTGGTAATGCCCCATTTGCTTATCATTCTTCCCTGTCTCACACTTATTTCCAGGATTTCACGTCACTATTTATCTTTATTTCTAAGTCTATTAACCTTACGTGAGTAAGTACATGCACATTTGTCTTTCTGTATGTGTGTTACTTCATTCAGGATGGTTTCTTCTAGTTCCATCTATTTGTTTCATATTTCCCTTTTCCAATTAGTAGTACTCCATTGATTAACTGTATCACATTTTCTTTATCCACTCTTTAGTCCAGCGACATCTTGGCTTTTTCTTGGTTTTTGCTATTACAAATACTGCAGTTATGAACTTAGCTGTACAAATGTCCATGTTGTATGAATGTACATCATTTGGGTATGTGCCAAAGTGTGGATTTGCTAGAAGGTGAAGTAGAATGATACCAAATATTCAGAGAAACTTCTACTCTGACTGCCAAAAAGTTGTCTAATTTTTCACTTCCAGAAGCAACAGAGAAGCATTCACCATACTCCACATCCTCTTCAGCATAAACTGTCCATGTCGTTTTTTATGTAACTATTCTGGCAGGTGTAAGATGATTTCTCAGAGTTCTTAGGATTTTCATTTCCATGATGGCTGCAGATGTTTAGTGTCTTTTCAGTATTTTAGATTCCTCTATTAACCAAAATAAATTTTGAATGGAATGAAGATTTCCATATAAATCCAGCACTACTGAAACTCTTAGCAAAGTAATTGGGAGGTATTATTGAATTTGTGCAGCAGACCACTACCAGAACATGACAGTAGAACTGACAATCAGATTGATATTTCAGCATGGGGTCCTTCTGAACCTGCGATGTTTCTATAAGGTAAAAGATATAGTCAAGACAAGACAGCAGCCACATAATGGCAAAGGATCTTCACCAACCCCACATCTAGCAAATGGCTGATTTCTAAAATATACAAATGACTGATGTAACGAATAACCAAAACACCAAATAATCCAATTAAAAAGTGATGTAAAGAAATAGAGAATACACAATGGAGTTTCACTTCACATGGATTAGAATATCTAGTAATAAAAGACTTGCAGCAAGTCCTCAGATTATATTTAGTGATATTAGGTACGCTAATGTTGGTTAACAATTCCAGTTGTTTGGAAATTCACAAACATGTTGTCATTGACTTATTTTTAAACACCACACCACTATACGGTGACATTCAAAATTGTACAATTTCACATGCCTTAGGAAATTAAAATCCTCACTGACACCTTCATTCACTGGGTCTGAATCAATTCCATGCCGGTTTCCCAGTTATCACTCTGGGGGCCAAGTCGTCCCTCTTGTTCAGGTCAGCTGTTTCTTTAGGTTTCATCAGTGTGGTCTTGACCACTTGGCTCATTACTCTGCCTTCTCTGTAGCTGTATTATAATTCAGTTCAGGGTTTAGTTGTGGAATCTGATTCTACTTCCATCAGCTGCTTGAGGAAAGCTCAAGGATTCATTATATGTTAGCCTCTCCACTGTTGATTACATTGGTAGTTGGTGTTGATTACATTGGTAGTTGGTGTTAACATCATAGATCACCAGAAATTTCCCTAGTGCCTGATTTCACATTAGCCCTATTGTGGCTCCATCTCTAATAGTGTCTCTTATTTTGCTCTCATCTACTATTACCCAAACACAAGCAGAAGCTTCGGTAAGGCAAAGGAAACAGCAATAAAAATGGCAGCTCACAGTATGGGAAATTATATTAGCAAACCCTATATGTGACAGAGGGCTGAACTCCAAAATTTACAAAGAATAAAAAAGCCAGTTTCCAAAACACCAAATAATCAAATTAAAACGTGGGGTACCGAAGTAAACACAGCTTTCTCAACAGAGGACTCTTAAATGGCTGAAAGACACATCAAAAATTACTCAACATCTTAGCCAACAGGGAAATGCAAACCTACAAAATTTTTAGCTTTTAATAAGTAGGTCATATTCCCAAAACTTAATAATAATGCAAAGTGTATTCAGGGCTGAGATGGAGGATATTTGTACACAAACAGACAGAGGGATATTATGATCACATAATGATCTAAAAAATATACAAACTAACTTTTCACTATAGAAGTGTGTGGCATCAACTTCAAGAGTAGAGAACACAATAATCCGGACCATTTGAGATCGAAGATAGGATACCTTTTAGAGAGGCCAGAAAAATCAAGGGACACTCGACGTGACTCAGTGTAGCTAGGCCATCACTTCTCTATTGAGAATGTATGAAGGGAACACAGAGAATTTCCTGGCTTGGTCATGAACTCATGTAGAATCCTGATTTGTTATAAGTTGCTTTACTGCTAAATCTGACAACCAAAGGAACTGGGATCTATTTTTTCTGCTATCTCTTGTTAAACAAATTTGGAGTTCTACACAAATGCCCTGGAATCTCTGCTCTTCACTGTTGTCCATAGTCTTTAAACCACCATAGGCTTTAATGACAGAAAACTTACCTCAATGCATGCTGTTGTCTAAGGATATACAATGGATATTTTTTTGTAGAGAGTATAATATCCAATAATTACAATGAATCTCATCTTTATATGACTTCTTGGACAAATGATATGGGTTCAAAGAACTCTACAATGATTTTACAGTGCCAAATGCATTGGTAAAATGGCAAACACAGGTAACTGCAAATATAGATATAAGACTGACACCCATTCACACATATATTACACTGTAATAGTACTGAGAAATGGTAATTTTCTCTAGATACCTAGTAGATTTGTTTGGGGAATACATTTTATATATCATAGTAAAAGTTTAGGAAATAATAGCATCATCAATTTGACATAAGAAACAGGCTGGCAAAGCTAGCCCAACATATAAAAAAATAAAATTAAGAATAAAAATTCAAAATAAACAGAGTAGGATATTTCAAATTCATCACAGGATGAGTCCTCCAAGATTATTTCTCAATTCTGAACATTCATGTCCAAAATATAGCATCAACCTCATTAGTAAAGACAACATTTCTAAAGCTTAAAGCCTGAATCAAATTCCACAATTTAATAGTGGGAGACTTCAAAAACCCATCTCACAAAGAGACAAATCTGCCAGAAGAAAACAGCAGAAAAATAACTGAAGTGATCAAAGTTCTGACAGACCCAAACCCCAAGAGTCTGCCTTCTTAACAGCGTGTTGTCTCATTGAAATAGCTCTAAACCATCTAATTATTTGGTAACAAAGAAAACTGCAACAGATAAAAAGAATAAAAATATCAGCCTATATCTTATCTGATACTAATGGCTACACAGAGAATTAAATAACAACAAAAATTACAGAAATCACACAAATTTATATAAACTGAACACAGCAGTACTGAAAAGCCAGTAGGTAAAAGAAGAAATAAAACATAAGCTCCCCAGAATGTAATATAAAAGAAAACACTACATAACCAAACTCAAGGGATATTATGAATGCAATCCTAACAGGACAGTTGCTAGCAACAAGTGCCTCCCTATAAAATATGGAGATGCAAAGAAAACTCAATTTCAGACAAATATCCCTCATTCATATTCCTTAAGATAGCATCTTCACCATTGCTGAGATAGTTAGCTGGTCTCATGTTTGTATATCTCCAGACATTTCCCTAGTGACTGATTTCTCTGTAAACCAATAATGTCTACATGTATTATAATATCTCCATTCTTGTTATAGTGTATTCTTCACCTGACTCATATTTTCTGCTCCCTCATGTCCTCAGCATCCCTCTTCCTCTCTCCTTCTCATTCTCCTAGCTCCCTCCTCTCTCTTCCCATGTTCACAATTTGCTCAGCAGATCATGAACCTCTCCCTTTCTCCAGGGGACCATGTATATCTCTTATAGGGTCCTCCTTGTTTATTAGCTTCTTTGGCAGAAAACACTTTTACCAAATAAATTATCCCCCAAAGCCCCTTCTTTCTGCAGGTTTATTCAGTTTTTGACCCCTGGAATGGTGACATCCCAGTTAACCATAAATATTCTCTATACACCTTTCCTGAAAATACATTCATAAACAGGCATATCAATGTGTGTCCTACGTAAATCCAGTGACAATGAAATTTACAGTGGACATAAAATATAACATTGCATTTTTCAATTTGTATGTCTTATGACTTTTCTATTACACAGTATTAAATTTAATTTATATGTGTGTTTCTCTGAATAGGTGTGTGCACTGGAATTAAGTGCCTGCTGAGTTCACAAGAGGGCATCAGATATTCTTAAATTTGAGGTACAGTAAATTTACTAAACAGATTATAATAGAGCTTTAGCAATAATAATTTATTCTTCTCAAAATCTGTTTAGACCTTTTTTTGTGTGCATGCCTGCTTGGATTTTTAAATATTTTTCATCTATGCATGAATTTATCTGTATTCCAACCTTCTCATCCTTCTACCTACTTATAACATTTAGGTATTTTGGTAATGATTTTTGTGTAGCTAATGTATGGAAGAAGTTTTCACACCTCTCTTATCCTCCCTCCCTTGTTCTTCTCTTTTCCAAGCACATGGTACTCCTGCCATTTTGCTTCATGAGGAGAACACGAGCCCATTGATAATACAAGTGGGGGATCTCTATTACTATTCAGATGCAGAATAACACTCTAGTTTTCCTAACCACTGCATAATGTAGACAAACAAGTTTTGTTTCTTCATGGTGAAAATTAACAGGAACACGAACTTCTATGCAATGAAAAAATGATGTTTTTAAAAAAGAAAATAGGTAGAATATCGTTTGCACACATTTAATTGCATTGTTGCACTTCATTTTTTCACATTCATCCTGAAATATATGACTCATTTTTTTTATTTTGTTTCATTTTATACCAACTTACTCAAATTCCCTGTGAGAAGCGTCATGGTCCATGTTTAGAAAGATTTGAAGAAATAATTATTAATATCAAATCACTCTTCTTGGGATTAAAGTGTGTTATCACAAGTGGAATAATCATTATCATATGGCCAACTTGTAATTTATGATAGTTCTTGGCTTCAAAAGTGTCATGATATGGTCAGGGTGCTTACAATTCTTGTTTGTTCCATAAAAAGTAAAACAAGCTTCAAATGATACAAGACATATTCTGGCATTCTATACATTGCAGATGTAATAGACCACATCAATTATAAGCACTCTCCCAGAGGGTGAAAAAGTATGAAAATACAACATAGTGGATAGGCTTTTCCCCCGAGGCTCCAAAAAGTACCAAAAATTAATGAATTTTTATATAGGCTCATTATTTGATGAGGGATGCTGGAATTGGAGAATAAAAGATAATTTCACAGAGAAAATAATGACTTTGCAGGTGTCCAGAGAAAGCTGTTTGTCCTTGTTTCTGGTTGCATGGATGCTCTGTAAGTATGGTTGTTTGTTAGTTTGGCTGCAATTTTTGTGCCCAATGTGGTTTTGTGTGTTTGTGTATTTATTACTCTCTTGTATGTCAGTCCATGAGTGGGTGGGATTGTTTTAGCATGTGGGAGGTGTACTAGAGTGAGACAGAATTTTAGATCATAAATGTTGCCCGGAAAACCTGGTGGAATTCTATATTCCCATATCATGGGCTAAGGAAACTCAGAGCAGCGGAGATGCAATGTTATCATTGGATATCTTAACATCCCAAGATAATTTTCCCATAAAACCTTTAATGACAGTGTACTTGGAAATTGATTCTCATAACAAGGCCATGACCAAATCCCTGAAAGTTGGATTGTAGCTATAAATATTATCCAAATGAAGATTACCTATTATCAGGGAAGATCATCTGTGGAAAACCAGTTCAAAGACCTTTGTTGATGTATATCCATCTTTCTTAAGAAGTAAAACTGTGGATTAAGAAAATAAAAAATGACTCAGAATTATCCATCAGATGGTGAGATTTCCAGTGTTAGCTATCTTCAGCAAGGTTTTAATCCATTTATTAGAATAAATGAGAGATAACTGCACAAGATTCCATCTCTAATGGTGGGGAATGGGAGAGTGGTTGTGGTAGCAGGGGAGGAGGTGAGGGTGAGAGAACTGGGGATGACATTTAAAAGACAGCTTGTTTCTAATTTAAATTTAAAAAAATACACCTAAGTAACCTGGAATCTGCTAGCCTCATTCTTTTAGAGAGAAAAGCAGATTTATAGTGTTTTGTTTGTAAGAAAAGTGTTAGAATAGTTTTTATTTAAATTTTGGAATTTCATCATCTGAGTATTTTAAGCAGATTTGAACTGTCTGTTGTAGAACAGCCTAAAATTATTTGCCTGTCAATGAAACTTGTCCTGTTATATAAATTAGGAGCAGCAGGAGCTCCAAGGCACTTTGAGAAGTATAAGGCAGAATTTAACTCTTTTTTCTCCACTATTTTATTTAAATGAGAAACAAGATTGACATGTCAATCCCAGTTCCCGAACCATCCCCTGCTCCCTTGCCCCACACTAACAAACTACCTGTTCCATACCGTTTCTGCACCCCAGGGAAGATGAGGCCTTCCGTGGGGGGGCAGACTTCAGAGTCTGTCATATATGTTGGGATACGACTTAGGCCCTCCCATGTGTCACTAGGCAGAGGGAGTATCCCTCTACATAAAATGGGCTCCAAAATTCCATTCCTATTCTAGGGATAAGTACTGATGTACTATAAGAGGCCCCATACATTTCAAAGGCCTCATCACTGACACCAACATTCATGGGGTCTGGATCAGTCTCATGCTAATTTCCTAGTAATCAGTCTGGGGGCCAAGAACTCCCAATTGTTTAGGTCAGCTGTTTCTTTGGGTTTTCCCAGGCTCTTCTTGCTCACATGGCTCATCAATCCTCCTCATCTGTAACTGGATTCCAGCTCAGTTTAGTTTTTAGCTGTTGGTATCTGCTTCTAATTCCATCAGGCTCTAGGATGGCATACAAGTTAGTCATCAATCTCAATATCAGGGGAGGGCATTTAAGGTAGGCTCTCCACTGTTGTTTAGATTATTAGTTGGTGTAATCCTTTTAGATCTCTGGACATTTCCTTAGTGCCTGATTTCACATTAAACCTATAGTAGCTCCTTCTCTGAGGGTATCTCTTGTGTTGTTCTCCTCTATAATTCCCCCTACACAATATTCCTCATCATTTATGTACTAATGTATCTTCTTCTACTGGGAATTTAACTTTTTACTTCCTGTGAGCAACATAATCCATTCTAACCAAGCTTGTATCCAAACATGGAGAGCATGTCAAACATTATTGACTCTGTTTTTTGATTTCAGGCAGTGTCACTGAATGATTAGCTAGATGCAACAAGGAAGTACAATTAGGGTCATGCTGTTCATTGATGTTTGTTAGACCATGAATGAAATAGCACTTTTGTCCCTTTAAGGGATAAAAGTGACACTTCAACTTCTGATTCATCCATATTGTCTCTTGAGCTGTTAATTGGAGCAATAGACTGTTTTGATGGAGATTTTATTTGACCATTAATCAGAAGGAAAATTAGATAAACAAAGGACATAAAGAGTTTTGAGGCAGACAAAAATTGTTCATCTTTAGCAAAGTATGTGTATCCTTATAATTCTGGTGTGCTGATACCTAGAATTTTAATTGATATATCTCTAATGAATGATAAAGGCTTCCAGAACATACAGAGAATGCACTCAACCTCCTCCCCAAGCTCTAGGGAAAACCACAATTGTCAAGATGCTACACTGCAAGATTCAGAGTCTCTGGTTACTGAGGAAATCAGACTTACTTATGGGATATCAGGTCAACCCTAAGTTGTGTATTTTCTCATGTCTCTTTAACTGTGTCCAAGAATGCTTAATGATGTAGCCTATGTGATGGTTCCCATTCGTAATTACTGAGAAAAAACAATGAAACAGATGTAAATTTCACATGGAATTAGGCTGCAGTTACAGTCACAAGAAATTGTAAACAGTGTTTGACAGGTTTGTTATGACTGGTTTGCAGAGCCCAGAGACTAACCCAAGGTGTCGACACTCTGACTCAGAAGCAAAGGTTTCTTTTTATTTTAAGCTGGACAGACAAGATCTAACTGTATGGCAGGCAAATGAGATGCCAACCAGACAGAAAGATAAGCTTTCAAAGGCGCAAACCACTAAGGTTGAAAGCCACAAATTCAGAGAAATCTTATTAGGTACAGCTCTCATAAAGTAAGAAAATACAGTGTGTGTGTGTATGTGTGTGTGTGTGTGTGTGTGAGTGTGTGTGTGTTTGTGTGTGCCTGTATGTTTGTACGTGTGTGTATCCACTTCAATGTTTATACTCTGATTTTATCAGACAAGTAGATATAGGCCTGTGATGCTAGCAATGAAGTAGTGGAGCAGTTTATTGGGTTCAGGAATCAAGGCCTTCCTGAATCTCATGGCACATCCCTCAGTAATACTGAAAAATAATTAATCAAATGAATAATGATCTTATTACTATTTTATTTAACTTTATGATATTATGGTTATGAATTTTTAAGCACGATCTCAGAAGCAACTGGGTGACCCAGAATTAAGTTTATACCTAAGTATATCCTTTAAAGTTTCTGTCTCTTATTCTTACAGTTGGCATACATTTCTCAACACCCAATACAGTTATGGGAGTGCTGATGAATGAAGCAAGGGCGTTTTGCATTCTAGTCCATTAGAAAATTAGCTGAGCTTCATTCTGTTAGTAGCTATGATTAAGAGTTTGTTCTGCTTCACAAAGCTATAATTCTACAATATCAATTTCCTAATACAAAAGGAAAAATCATAGTTCAGATTGACCATCGTAATTGTGGTATGTGTCCTACACTTGCTTTAACTAAGTCCAAAGATTGGATTCATTTGAAACTCTAAATACACACTACAAAACTTTGGAAATTGTTAGAATTAATTGAAAATCAAAGTGTAACTTTTGAAAAAAATTCCTTGCATATGAATATCATCAACTATACTTGACACATATCATTTTAGACCTGTTTGTGAGAAGGGGGTGTTTACATAGTAAGTTGCCTATTTCACTCTGGAAATGCTTTTTGTAAATGAACTTATCCCCACTCAACAGACAAATCTGAATACCTAGCCTGCAGGAACTATCTAGTCTCCCTTGAGATAATTGTTGATGTATCAGTTTTTTCTCTTTGACTTGGAGATATCCTATTCTCCCTTTCTACCAACAGAATCAAGGCTAACCTTCTGTTGCTGACTACTTAGATCTGTCTGCATACAGAGTCAGAAATATATTATACATTAGGTGATAATAGGTGACAGTGGATGATAAGTTCATTGCTAAAAAGAGAGGTAGTAAAAAGGATTCTTGATGATGTAGCTGTCTGTTATACACATGATTCCAATGCCACTTTGCCCAAAACAAACACACAGTTGATACATTAACTATTAAACTATTGACCGATTGGTTAGTGCTTTGGTATATGCCAAAGTGTGGAAGAGGGTTTGTGAGAAATATAAATTTTAGACACATTATCTGCCAAAGCACCATAACCATCATCCAATGCATGAAATTTCTTGAGAGGGATAACATTTGACCCTAGTCAATGAAGACTGAAGTAGAGAGACTCGCTAGCCAGATGGCCCCAGAGACCTCAACCCACAAGGTAGGTCAAAATCAGTCCAGACCATGTAAAGCTGCAGCCAGCAACCCAGGTTGCAAAGACAGAGACAGAGAGCCTGAGATACAGAGAGATACAGACAGAGACACAGAGACAGTAAGATTCCTAAGATTCTCTGAATGTTCTTTCCAATATTATAAAGTTTACAAATATGATATCTTTATTTAAAGCTAAGAAGTTGTTTTGATTTGCAATTCTCCAATGGCTAAGTTTGTTTAGCACTTTTTTATGTGTCTTTCAGCCATTTTAAATTCCTCTATGGAGAATTCTCTTTTAGATCTGTAATCCCCATTTTAATTGCATTATTTGGTGTTTTAGAAAATAGCATCTTGATTTCTTTGTAAATTTGGGAGATCAGGCCTCTGACAGATATGGCGTTGGTGTATATCTTTTCACATCCTGTGGGCTGACATTTTGTATTGCTGACTGTGTCCTTTGCCTTCCAGAAGCTTCTGGTAGTGTAGGGGGAAGAATAGAGGAGAGTAAAATAAGAGATACCAACAGAGATGGAGCCAGTATAGGTTTAAAGAGAAATCAGTCATTGGGGAAATTTGGAGACTCAGAAGACTGACACAAACTAACCATTTCAGCACCAGTGTAGAGGCTACCTTAAATGCCCTCCCTAGATAATGAGATTGATGACTAACTTATATCCCATCTGAGAGCCTTCATCCAGCAACTGATGGAAGTAGAAGCAGACACACACAACTAAACACTGAAATGTACTGGAATTCAGTTACAGAGAAGGAGGAATGGTGAGCAAAAGGGTCAATACCCTGATGGTGAAAAACACTGAAATAGCTGACCTGAACATGGGGGAGCTCCTGGCCCCCAAACTGTTCTCTGGGAAACCATCATTGAACTTAACCACACCTACGAATATGGATGTCAGTGAGGAGGCCTTTTGTAGAAGATCAGTAGTTATGCCTATCATACGAATGACCTTTGGGAGTCCATTTCACCTAGAGGGTTGTCTCCATTTTGGGAACTGCAGCATATGGGATATATCACAGTGGTCATAAATCAAGTGGAGTAGTATAATGATGCGTTTACTTACAAGTGTACTGTAGTGAAACCATAGTAGGTTACTGTGGTGCAGCAGAAGTAAAAATAGTTAAAGCCAGAGAGAGAAATGTGCCTTCTGCCTATGTCCAGGAGGATATAGTGTGAGGTAATGAGTGGGTGTGATTGAATTAGAATTTGAAGCTGTAATAGATTGTGACATACAGATCACACGTGGTTCCTGGAAACTGTGATACAAATCTCTCTGCCCACATAATAGGCCCAAGAAACAGGGAACAACTAAGATGCAGGTTTGAACTTGGGGATTTTAATATCCTAAGGTACATGCCATTGTACAACTATTAATGTCACCTTACAGTGGAGTTGAGTTTCCAAATGAGACTGTGACCAAAGATTTGGGCATTTACATGCAAGTGGAAATGTTAAAAAACATGAATGTACCTAATATCTCAAAATATGGTCCTGATAGACTTGCTCCAAGTCTTTTAATTGTTGACTTTCTATTTCATAAGAAGTAAAACTTTATGGTGTATTCTGTATTTCATTCTGTACCTTACTTTTTAATTGGATTAATGGGTGTTTTGGGTGACTAGTTTGTTCAGTTTTTGTATACTTTATAAATCAGCCCTTGGCTAGATGTGGGGTTGGTGAAGATCTTTTCCCATTTTGGAGGCTGCTGTTTTATCTTTTTGATTCTAATTTTGTCTTACAGAATCATCTCATTTTCAGTAGGCCCCATTACTAAATTTTCCATCTGGGTGTCTGTTCTAGTGTTCAGGAAGTTGCCTGCAGTACAAATCAATTCAATGCTACCAACCTATTACTCTGCTAAGATGTTTAGTGTGGCGGGATTTACATTGAAGTCTTAGATCCATTGGGATGTCAGTTTGGACAATAGAGGAATACTAAATGGCTAAAAGACATTTAAGAAATTGCTCAACATCCATAGCAATCAAGGAATTGCAAATCATAACACCTCTGAAATATCATCTGACATCTGGCAGAATGGCTTCAGAAAAAAAAAGAAACACAATTGACAGTTTATGCTCGATAAGATGTGGCAAAAGAGGAATGCTTTTCTGTTGCTGGTGGGAGTGAAAACAAGTTCAAACATTTTGCCAGTCAGTATGGAGTTCCTTGGGTTTCAGTCTACTTCACCATCTAGCAATTCCATTCTTTGGCAAATACGCAAAGGATGTATATTCATACAAGTCAAACGTGTACAGCTATGTTCATAAGATCAGTATTTGTACTACCAAGAACCTGGAAACAACCAAGTTGTCCCTCACCTAAAGAATGGGTAAAGAAAATGTAATACAATTACTCATTGGAGTATTACTTAGTGGAAAAAAACAGTAAAACAAATTGATGGAACTAGAAGAAACCATCATTAGTGAAGTAACCCATATAAAGAAAGTAACACATGTTATCCACTCACAATTTTATGGATATTAGATATAGAGCAAATGGTAACTAGCCTAAATTCCACACCTCCAGACATTCTATGAACTAGTAGGTCCCTAACAGATACAAATATTGTTACTCAGTTTAGGGGAAATGCACACGATCTCCTGAATCTTGGGTAAGGGGGAGGTATGTAGGATAAAGTGTTGGGGAGAGGAGTAGGGGATGGGAGAATATGAGCAATCAGGAATATTGATCAGGGGGAAGAATAGATGAGAATAAGAATAGAGATACCTTAATAGAGGCAAAATATAGGTTTCAAGAGAAATATGGCATTAGGCAAATGTCCAGGACAATCCCAATTAACAATCTAAGCAATAGTAAAGAGGTTAACTTAAATGCACTTCCTGTACATTGTGATTGAGTACTACCTTATATGCCATCCTAGAGCCTTCTTCCATTGAATGATGGAAGCAGAAGAATACATGCAAAGTCAAAAAAGTGACCTGAACTTCTGGAATCCAGTTTCAGAAAGGGGAGAATAATGAGCAAATCAGTCAATACCAGGATGGAGAAACCCACAGAAAAAGCTGACCTGACAAAGTGGCAGTTGTCATACCCCATTCTGACACGTGAGGAGCTATCATATTACCATCATGTTTTGTATGCTATTTGATTGGAAAATTATTTCCCAAATTTTTACTATGAGGTAGTTAGTGTCTTTAATGTTAAGCTTTGTTTTATGTGTGTACCAGTAGAGTGATCCTCTTTTCAATAATATAGAATATTTAATCCTGTGTCATTATATAAGTATATTATGGCCACTGATATTATGAGATTGTAAAGACCTGTGATGGTTAATTCTTTTTTTGGCAATAAATTTTATATTCCAATTTCATCCTTCCTATCCTTCTGCTATCCCTTCTTCTCCCCAACCTGTCATTTGCTCCTTAGAGTTGGTAAGGCCTCCCCTAAGAAATACATTTAATCTGTCCTATTACCTACATGAGGAAGGAACAAGGAACCTCTCTAGCCACCCTAACTCCATGTCGAGGCTGACCAATGTAACTATCCATATCGAATGGGCTTCAACAAGTCAGAACGTGCATTTGAGTTAGAACTTGGTCTCACTGCCAGTGACCATATCTTGGCTGACAATCACGATTGATTCCTGAATTAAGGGAGTGTAGTTAATTCCTATGTTGGTTCTCCCCTTTTCAGACCAGAGCAGAGATTTCTCCCTAGCTTAGGTCAGCTGATTCTGTGGGTTTCCCCATCATGTTCTTCACTCTGTTGTTCATAATATTTCCCCCTTTTCACTTTGAATTTATTCCAGAAGTTTAGCGAAATGACTATTTGTGGATTTCTGAATCTGCATCCATGTGTTCCTGGAAAATGCTTGTAGCTTGTCCAGGGTTTTGAATTGTAGGCTGGGTATCTTTTGCTTTATGTCTGATATGCACTTACCAATGAGTACATACTATTTTTTTTGTTACTTGTGTACCTCATTCATGATGTTTTTTTCTGTTTTTGTGTATTTGCCTACAAGTCTTTGGATGTCATTTTTTACTGCTGAATAGTACTCCATTGGGTAAATGTACCACATCTTCTTCATCCAATTAACAGTTGAAGGGCATCAAGTTTGTTTCCAAGTTCTGTCTACTATGAATAATGTTGCTATGAATATATTTGAGCTAGTGACCATTTGCTATAATTGAGTGTCCTTGAGGTATATGCCTTCACATACATATAAAAGGAAACATTTAGATAGAAGAAGCAAGAAAACATGCTTGCAACTTACAGATAGTCTTATATGCAAAGAAATGTGTAATGGGAGGTCATGATTGTGTGGGATTTTGTTATTTGTGGGTATTGTGTCAACCTTAATATCATTATTTTTGCCTGGCAATCACAGAGGGATTCTTTAACTCCATAGCATAGGAGCAAGAAGAAGGGAACAGCTGAGAAGTACAGTTTTCATAAGATATTTTACTATCCAATACAAGTGTCCTCTAAACCCTTTAATATTCACAATGTTGTATATGACTCCAATCATGCCATGGATGAGGCCATAAACAATACACTTATATCTGACACTATTACTCAGTCAATGGCAAATGATGTCACTGAATATACTCTGAGAAAATGTTATTCAAAGACATTCATTGGTGGACATAGTCTTTCTTAATAATTAAACTTGGATTAATAAATTAAGCCTCAAAATATCCATGAAAAGTTGAGTTGTCCATTGTTAGACCCATTTTGTAAGATTTCAAGCTATTTCTTATTTTTTATGTTATTTAATTTATTTTTGTTTTTTCCATACAGGGTTTCTCTGTTGCTTTGGAGGCTTTCCTGGAACTAGTTCTTGTATACCAGCTTGGTCTCAAACTCACAGACATCTATCTGCCTCTACTTCCTGAATGCTGGGAATAAAGACTTGTGCCACCACCACTCTATTTCAAGCTATTTCTTATACTGGATTAAGATTCATGAGCAAGGTCCTTTTCTCTAATAAAATATCTGTCCTACTTAATCGATTTGAAGGACTATACAAGTGTCTAGTAGAGTTTACATTCAACAGACAGGTCAAGGTCCTTTCTTCTATTGAAATTCAAAGATATTTAAAGTTTGGGGATCTGATGGACTGTGTATTTTCCCAAGGAATACAGTTATGTAGAATTCCCAAATAAGAAACATTGAAGTCACAGTCTCACACTTACAATGGTAGCCATGTTTAGCAAGTAATAAAATTTATTACTCCAGCAGTCTACATACAGTGTCTGTGTAAGTTGGGACATTTTCAGGAGTTTCTTACTTCATGCCTGGTGGAAATCAAAGAAACCAAAATTCTAAAGAGACATTTAAATTTTGGGGGGGCTTCCCCTCATTTTCCTGACCTATTCATTGGCTCTTTCTATCAAGCAATTCCACATGTCCAGAGGACACAACATATCCTGGATATTCTATCACTTCCTTTAAAGTTGAGGGGATAATTTTATCCTCTTAATGTTTGCTTTATTTTTTTACTTTTTAGACTAAGATATGATTGCTATTTCCCCTTGATATGGGGACTCCCAAAGATCCCATTTGTTTTGTGTCCTTTCCAGTTTGATATAATTTTAAAACTGTGAAAACTCAAATACAAGTTAAAACATCCAACACTATCTGTGACAATAATTCATGGAGGTAAACCAGGAGGCTTCAACCCTAAAGAATTTTCTAGAGGATACGTGGTCTTACTGATCATGGCAGAAATGTTCTTCTTCGTAAAATAAGATAATTGTTTTATCATATACAAACTTTTTAGATTAAATAATACTATGATAAAATCTTCATTCTATGTTTGAACACTATCACTTATGGCTTTTCATTAGCACATTCATGGCCTCTTTATTATTAGTTACTACTATATAATCTAAATTATATTAATTATAGTATACAATACTGAAATTATATAAAATATCTTCTCAGTATTTGGTTATTATTTTATTTTTTATCCTTATTGGATTCTTCTGTCCTACCTGCATTTCCCAATGATTTTATATGCTTTGTCTTTTAATATTATTCCTACCCCATATTCATTTTTAATTAATTTTTTATTTTCCATTCTTATATTTAGGTACTTCTCCTGTCTTTCCTTCTTTCTTTGATCCTTTCATTTATTTTTCTACTATGAAATGGCTCCTTAAAAAACAAGAAATTTTGTGTTCAGACCACTTCATTTCAAAGTATATTATTTCAAATGAATGTTACACTCATTTTTTATAGATAACGGTGTGACCTTACAACTTGGTTTGCATAAAGGCAACAAGATGTTGTAGTGGAGATGTTGAATTAGGAAGCATAAAGTCATGTATTTTCTTAGTGAGAACATTAGCAGGAGAAATGTCCATGACATAATGAAAGATTTTTTAAACCCCTGAAATATGAAGAGTTTCCTTTCCCAAGTTTCCATTGACTTTGTGGCTTATCTAGCTAGCAAACATTTAACTTGAAGTAATTGCATAGTTTAGATTTTGATAGAATATTTCTCAATCATGCATATAATCTGTGCAAGATTTTTCAGGTCAAAATTTATGAAGCTTTGCATTCCTGAATTTCCATATTACCGAGCCAATATTTTTCAGATAATCTCTGATCACAGGAAGGTCACTGAACATCAAATACTTAAAGATAGTGTTTCACTAAATAAATGCGAGGAATGGGCAAGGAGGGAAAATCCATCTATATATCAAATAATGCAGAAGACATCCCAAAATCATGCTTGCATATTATAATATAGGATGCCATATCTAGTATTAGAGTTATCCTAGTTCAAAAAACAATGTGATTACTTCTAAAAAACATATATCAATACAAATTAAAAAGAATCTGTGATTAAAAGAGGTCACAGCCCAATGATAGAAAATATAAAACTAACAGTCTCTGGGTAGTTATCTATTTTTTTGAGAGAGAACAGGTAAGTGTGTTGTCTCAAAATGTAGAGATAAGTAAACTTTTCAGACATTGACATAAAGAAATCTCCCTTGGACACCTCCAAGCTTGTTCACATGAATCGACAGCATTGTCAACAATAGTGGTTTCCTAGAGTGGGGTTTATATGGAAAGAATATATAGTGCCTCCTGCCTCAGAGTGCGTAGTCTTTACCAGGTATATCACCAAAAATCTCAAAATTAGTCAGGTTGCCTCTGAAGGTGCATGACTTTGGGAATGGACTATTCTTCTTCAGTTATAATGTATTTCCCAAACAAATCTACTAGGAATATGGTGAAAAGTGTCACATGTTGGTGCTTTTACAATGAATATATGTGAGCATGGGTGTCAATTTTGTATCCTATATTCACTGTTACCTGTGTCTCTTTGCAGGGGCATATGTCACTGTGAAAATATTGTGGAATTTTGCGAACATATATCATAGGTCCAAGACGCCACATGAAGGTGAAATACAGTGTTATCATTGGATATTTTACTCTACCTGAAGGAATATCCATTGTTCATCCTGAGACAACAGCATGCATTGAAGTGAGTTTTCTGTCATTAAAGCCTATGGAGGTTTAAGAATAAGGAGTCCATTGAAGAGTGGAAATTCCAGGGCATGTGTAAAGAACTCCAAAACAGTTTAACAAGAGAAAGCAGAAAACACAGACTCCAAGTATTTTGATGGGCAGAATTAGAGGTAAAGCAAGTTATATAAAGCCAGGATTCTATATGAGTTAATTTACAAGGGAGGAACTATTGTTTGTCCCCTTCATAATTCTCAGTAGAGAACTGGGATTCCAGTCACACAAAGTCACATCAAGTGTCACTTCATATTTCTGTCCCATTTAACACCTTTCTTTCCTAGGAACTCAAATAGTGAAGGTTATCATGGCCTCTACTCTTAAAGTTGGGGCCACACACTTCTAGTATGAAAAGTAAGTTTAGTACTATTTTTACATTATTATGTGATTATAATATTGCTCAATCTGTTAGTAGTCACAAAAAAGACCCCATTTTACTCTGAATAATCTTTCCATTATTACAAAGTTTTACAAATATGACAGCCTTATTTAGAGCAAAAAAGTCGTTTTGATTTGTATTTCCCTGTTGACTAATGATGTTCTTCCCTATTTTATGTGTCTTTCAGCAATTTCAGATACCTCTGTTGAGAATTCTCTATTTACTTCAGTACCAAACTTTATAATTGGATTATTTGGTGTTTGGAAATTAGCTTCTTGATTTCTTTGTAAATGTTGGTGATCAGCCCTGTGTCTCATATTGGATTGTTGAATATTTTTCCCCTTCTGTGGGATGCCATTTTGTATTGCTGACTGTGTCTTTTGCTTTACAAAAGGTTATGGTTGTATAGGCAGAAGAATAGAGAAGAGCAAATTAAGAGATACCATTCAAGAGGGAGCCCGTATGTCTTAAAGAAAAATCAAGCACTAGAGAAATGCCTGGAGATCTACAAGAATGGCACCTGATAAACATCTAAGCAACACTAGAGAGGCTACCTTTAAATATCCTCCCCTGATAATGAGATTGATGACTCACTTATATCCCATTTGAGAGCCTTCAACCAGCAGCTGATGGAAGTAGAAGCAGACACACACAGATAAAACTGATGTGAACTGGAATCCAGTTGTAGAGAAGGAGGAGTGATTAGCAAAGTTGTCACTACCAGTCTTGTTACCCTGCACAAACAGTTGAAATGAACAAGTAGAAGAGGTTGACCTCCAGAATGACAGCAGCTGGAAACTGATCCAGACCCCACAAATGTGGGTACCAGTGAGGAGGCCTCAGAAATATATGAGGCCCCTTGTAGGTGAACAGTACTTATCCCTTGCATAGGAATGGAATTTGGGAACCCATTTCACATAGAGGGATACTCCCTTAGCCTAATCTCCAGGAAAGGGCCTAGGACTTATCCCAATAGATATGACAGACTCTGTAGAACCCTCATGAAAGACCTCAAACTTCTTAGGGAACAGAAATGGTATGGTATGTGTAGCGTGATAGTTGGGGGCCGGGGAGGATGGGAGGGCGAGGGAACTGGTATTGATATATAAAACAATCTTGTATCTAATTTAAATAATATTGGAAGAAAAAGAGCTAAAATTACAACTAATATACCAAAATATATGAATGAAATACCACAAAGCCTTAAACCTTTACAAAAAATACAAGAAACTTAGTTTTGTCTACATTTTGGGAACTTCAGCATACAGGATGTATCTAAGTGGTCATCACTAAACTGGAGTAGTATAATGATACATTTACTTACATGTGTACTAGACTGAAGCCATAGCAGTTTAGTTTGGGGCAGCAGAAATAAAAATAGTTAAAGCCAGAAAGAGACTTTTGCCTCATGACTAAGTTCAAGAGGTTATATTGTGAGGTAATGAGTGGATGTGGTTGGTTTAGAATTGAACATGTAATAGAGGTTGACAGACAGATCATAAGTGTTTCCTAGCAACCGAGACAGAAATCCTCCACCCATAAATGGGCCCAAGGTAAAGGGAGCAACTGAGGTGTATATTTGTCCTTGGGCATTTTAATATCCTAAATAATGTGCCATTGTACAACTTTAAATGTAACCATACAATAGACTTAACTTTCCAAATGAGCCTATGACAAAAGGTTTTGTCATTTACAAGCAATTGGAAATGCTAACCAACATGATGGTAGGTAATCTCATTAAACAGTCTGTGAAGGATCTGTTACAAGTCTTTTGTTAGTAGAGTTTTGCTTCCATTGAAGTAAAACCCTATTGTGTATTGTCTATTTAGTTCTGTAACACACTTTTTAAATTGGATCATTTGGTGTTTTTGTGACTAGTTTCTTCAGTTATTTGCTTATTTTAGAAGTCAGCCCTTGGCTAGATCTGGGGTTGGTGAAGATTTTTTTACCATTCTGTGTGCTGCTTTCTTGTCTTGTTGACTATGTGCTTTGCTTTACAGACTATTCTCAGTTTCAGTAAGTCGCATTACTGAATAGTCAATCTGAGTGTCTATGCGAGTGTTACGTTCAGGATGTGGTCTGCTGTATAAATTCATTCAATGTTACTTCCCAATTACTCTGCTAAGTATTTCATTGTGGCTGGATTTATATTGAAGTCTTTGATCATGTGGGAAGTTAGTTTTGTCAATAGAGGATTCTAAAATGGCTAAAAGACAACTAAGAAATTGCTCAACATAATTGGCCATCAGGGAAATGTAAATCATAACAATTCTGAGATATCATCTTACACCTGCCAGAATAGCTATAGAAACACAAACATGGACAATATATGTGGGAGACAATGTGGAGATATGGGAACGTTTGTCTCTTGCTGTTGGGAGTGAAAACTTGTACAACCATTCTGGCAGTCAGTATGGAAGTTTTACTGACAATCGGGATCAGTCTTCTTCACCATCTAACAATTCCATTTTTTGGTCCACCCCCAAATGATGTGCATTCATACAAATGGACATCTATACGCCTATGTTCTTTGTTTTGTTTTGTTTTGTTTTGTTTTGTTATATTGAGACAAACTTTCTCTGTGTAGCTTTGGAGCCTATCCTGGAACTCACTCTGGAGACAGTCCAACTCACAGAGATCCTCCTGCCTCTGCCTCCCAAGTGCTGGGATTAAAGGCATGCACCTCCAACACCTGGCAACTTGGTCTTAACAGTAGTATTTGTAACATTAAGGACCAGGAAACAAACAAGTTATCCCTTGACTGAAGAATGAACAAAGAAAATTTGTTATAATGAATCAATTAACTACTACTCAGTAGAAAAAGAAACAATGAAATAATTAGGTAGAACTAGAAGAAACCATCCTGAGTTTGTTTACTCATACAAGGAAAGAAAACATGTTATTTACTCAATAATATATGTATATTAGATTTAGAACAAATGATAACTAGCCTACCATCCACAACTCCAGAGAAGCTAAGGCATGTATGACCATAAGAGAGACATACTTGGTTCCTCAGAGTAATGGAAAGGCACAAGATCTCCAAAATAATTTTGGAGCATGGTGAAGGAAAGGCAGGTAGGAGAAAGAGGAGTGGAGTAGAAGAGGGAATAGGAGAATATGAGGGATCAGGAAGATTGATTATGGTGAAGAATAGAAGAGAGCCAGAAAAGAGATACCTTAATAGATGCATAAATTATAGGTTTAAAGAAAATATGGTGCTAGGCAAATGTCCAGGAATCCACAAGGATAATCCCAGATAACAATCTAAGCAATAGTGGATAGGATACCTTAAATGCACCTCTCCTATAATGTGCTTCATGACTACCTTATAAGCCATCCTAGAGCCTTCATCCAGTAGCTAATGGAAGCAGATGAATACCCGCAAAGCTAAACAATGACCTGAACTCCTGGAATCCAGTTATAGAAATGGAAGAATGATGAGCAAATGGGTCAATACCAGGCTGGAGAGACCCAAAGAAATAGCTGACCTGACAAAGTGGCAGATTTTGTACCCAATTATTACAACTGGGGAACCATAACGTTTCTTATGTCCATTTGGCTGGATAAATATTTCCAATCTTTTAATATGAGATAGTTACACTCTTTAATGTAGATCTGTTTCTCATGTTTGCAGCATAAGGTGTGATACTTTTTTCAATGATGTACAATCTATTAGCCTTTGTATTTTTATAAGTATAAGATGTCCACCGATATTAAGAGATATTAATCACATGTGATTGTTATCTTTTCTTTTATATCTATTTACTTTTTATTCTAATACCATCCCTCCTCTCCTCCTGAAACCCCGCTTCCCCCTATACTCTAGTATGTGCTTTGGAACTGGTGAGTCCTCCCCTAGGAAATACACTAAGTTTGACCAATTATCTAGTTTAGGCAGAAACAAGGTAACTGTCTAGCTACCGGAGCACTGTGTCTAAAATGACCAATGTATCTATCCATATAGAATGTGTTCCATCAAGTCAGTTTTTGCATTAAAGTTAGAACTTTTACCCACAGACAGTGACCATATATTGTCTGACAATCACCATTATTACCTGTATTATG
The DNA here is from genome assembly GCF_003668045.3 of Cricetulus griseus. Taxonomy (NCBI): domain Eukaryota; kingdom Metazoa; phylum Chordata; class Mammalia; order Rodentia; family Cricetidae; genus Cricetulus; species Cricetulus griseus. The sequence continues at coordinate 3,072,278 of NW_023277030.1, forward strand.
GGAGTGGAGTTCAATCCGAAGTTGATTCCCTTCTTTGCAGACCAGTGCCAATGATCTCTCCCTAGCTTTGGCCAGCTGATTCTCTGTGTCTCCTCATGATGCTCTTGACTCCATTGTTCATAATATTTCTCATTTCTCATTTGAATTAACTCCCGGAGCTTAGCGAAATTGTTAGTGATGGGTTTCTGCATCTCCTTCCATCTGTTTCTGCAAGAGGGTTGTAGCTTGTCCAGAGTTTTGGCTTGTAAGCTAGTTATTTTTTGCTTTATATCTGATATTCAATTACTGGTGGGTACATATTATTTTTTGTTTCTTGGATACTTCACTCATGATGGATTTTTCTAGTTCTTTGCATTTGCCTTCAAGTTTTGGGATGTCATTTCTTTTTTAATGCTAATTAGTATTCCACTACGTAAATGTAACATATCTTCTTCATCCATTCAGCAGTTGAAGGGCATGAAATTGGTTTTTAAGATGGGGCTACTATGAATAATGTTGCTATGAACATAGTTGAGCAACTGTCTTTGTGGTATAATTGAGCATCATTTGGGTATGTGACTTCCCATATATGTGTGGTTTCCTGAAGTGGTATAAGGAACCTTTGAGATAGAGGAAACAACAAATGCTTATAGCTTACAGACAGACTTATTGCAAAGCAGAAGGCGAAGTAATATGTAATGTGAGGTCATGATTGAGTGGGATTGTCTTAATTTCTGGATATGGTGTCATAAATTAATATCATTATTTTTGCGTGGGAATCAATGTGGGACTCTTTCTCTCCATAAAAATGGAAGAATAATTAGAGAAAACCAGAGAACCACTTGTTTCATAGGGTAATTTACTATCTAATACATGTGTCCCATACAGCCTTTAATATTCCCAAGGTGGTAGGTAACTCCAATCAGGCCATGAACAAGGCCATGAACAATATAGTCTTGTATCTAGAAAAATTACTCAATCAATGGCATATAATGTCACTGAATACAGTCTGAGATATAGGTGGGAATAAAGGTGTGTGCCACCAATGCCCGGCTGATATCCTCTTTCTTTTTTCTTTTTTTTTGTAATTAATTCTTATTATTTCAAATTAGGAACAAGCTTGCTTCACATGTCAATCCGTTCTCATACCCCTTTCCCCGAGCCCTCTTCAAACCCTACTCCCCAACCTCCTACATGCCTCAACACGCGATCCACCCTCTAATCCCCAGTAATGGTAGGGCCCTCGATGGGGCTCCTCAAAGTCCACCATATCATCATGGGTTGGGCCTAGGCCATCCCCATTTGTCCATGCCAAGAGTGCATTGCTTCACATGATATCCTCTTTCTTAAGAAGTAAACTTGGAGTAATAAAATAAGACTTGGAAATGTCCATCAAGAGTTGAGTTTTCCATTGTTACATCCATTGTGTAAGATTTCAAGCTATTTCTTTTTTTCTGAATTATTTTTTTATTTGAATTAGAAACAAGATTGTTTTACATGTCAATCTCAGTTCCCACTCCATCCCTTCCTCCCCTACTACCCCCACCTAACACCCTACCTATCACATATCTTTCTGCTCCCCAGAAAGGGTGAGACCTACCAAAGGGGGTCATAAACATGTATCATATACTGTGGGATAGGGCCTAGGCCCACCACATTTGTCTTGGCTCAGAGAGTATCACTCTATTTGGATTGAGCTCCCAAGTTCCACACATATGCTAGGGATAAGTACTGAACTGCTACATGAGGTCCTGTAGATTTCTGAGGTTTCCTCAATGAAACCCATGTTCCTGGGATCTGGATCAGTCCCATACTGCTATTCCAGCTATCAGTCTAGGGTCCAAAAGCTCCCAAATATTCAGGTCAGCTGTTTCTGTTAGTTTCACCAGCTTGGTCTGGACCCCTTTGTCCATCACTCATTCTTATCTGTTACTGGATTCCATTTCAGTTCAGTGATTAGTTGTGGGTGTCTGCTTCTACTTCCACCAGCTGCTGGATGAAGGCTATAGAAGAGCATATTCGACAGTCATCAATCTCATTATCAAGGGAGGGCATTTAAGGTAGAGTCTCCTATGTTGCTTCGGTTGTTAGGTGAAGTCATCTATTATATTACCAGACCTTTCCCTAGTGCCTGATTTCTCTGTAATACTAAATTGTCTCTCTCTATAATGGTATATCCTTTCATGTTTTCTTCTAATCTTCCTCAGACTTCACCTTTCCTTTTCCCTCAGGTCCTCCTACCCCTCCTCTTCTCCCCTTCCCATTCTCCTAGCTCACTCCCCCCACCTCACTTACTCTGAATTTGCTCAGGAGATTTAATGTATTTCTTATTTTTACATGTTAATTTATTTTATTTTATTTTTTGAGACAGGGTTTCTCTGTGGCTTTGGAGACTGTCCCGGAACTAGCTCTTGTAAAATGGTCTTGATGAGCATGAGAGAAATGGTCTTCTTAGAGGAATAAGACAATTTGTGGTATTATATACACCTTTGCTAGATTAAATTATAAAATACTAAAGTGTTCATTGTATGTTTGAAAACTATCACCTATATTTTTTCTTTAGCATATTCATGACCCCTTTACTATTAGTTATTGATGAATAATCTAAATTATAATAGTTAGAATGTATACTACTGAAAGCATAAACATTGCCTACTCAGTTTTTGGTTCTAGTTTCATTTATTTTATCCTTATTAGCTTCTTCTTTCCTACCTGTCTTTTCACTATCATTTTATATCCTTTATCTTTTAATATTTTTCCATGTCCTTATTCATTTTATTTTCTTTTTATATTTTCATTTTGTTTTATTTTTAGTTAATACTCCTTTCTTTTATTCTTGCCCCATCGTTTCTTTTATTTTTCTACTCAGAAATACCCATTTAGAAACATGAAGATCTTGCTCACAGAACACTTGCTGTCAAATATATTACTTCAAATGAATTGTACACACATTTTGATTAGAAAACAGTATGAATTTTGCAGATTGGTTTGCATATAAGCAACTAGTTGTTCTAGTGGTTATGTAGAATTAAGAAGGATAAAGCAGTGCATTATCATAGTGAGAACATTAGTAGGAGAGATATCCATGATGCAATGAAAGATTGTTGAAATCTGTGAAATAGGAAGAGTTTCCTTTGAAAGTTTCCACTGAATATGTGGCTTATCTACCTACAAAGCATGTAACATGAAATATTTGAAATCATTTACACTTTGATGGAATGTCTCTGCCATGCATCTAATCCCTACAAGATGTTTCAGGTCAAAATTTGCAAAATCTGGCATCCATCATTTTCCATATTATGGACCTATTCTTTACATATATTCTCTGATCACAAGCAGAATAATATGTAGCAAATGGACAGCTAACAGTTTCAGATAATGTTTCAATAAATAAATTCAAGCAAATGGCAAGGCGGGAGAAATCCATCTACACTTCAAAAAATTTAGAAAACACCCCAAAATCATGCGTACATATTATAATCTAGGGTGCCATATCCAGTATTAGAGCTATTCATGTTCAAAGAAGAAACAATGGAATCACTTGTCCAAGCCATATGCCGACACAAATTAAAAAGAATCTGAGATTAACACAGGTTATAGTCCAATGATCAGAAAAGATAAAACTACAATTCTCTGGAGAGATATCTATTTTTAGTGAGAACAGTTATGACTGTTGTCTCAAAATATAGAGATAAATAATCTTTTCAGATATTTGACATGCAAAAATCTCCTGTTGAGACCTCCAAACTTGTCCACATGATTCAAGGACATTGTTAACAACAATAGTTTCATAAACTGGTTTCTATAGAAAGAATATACAATGTCTTCTGCCAAAGAGAGTGCACTATTATTTCAGGTAACACACTCAAAAATCTCAAAATTAATCCATTTGCCTTTGTAGGTTCATGACTTAGGGAATGGAAACTTCTTCTTCTGTAATGTAATTTATTCCCCAAACAAATCTATTAGAAATCTCGAGAAAGGTATCACTTCTTAGTGCTTAACCATGGAATATATGTGATAATGAGTGTCAATTTTGTGCCGGACATTCACTGTTACCTATGTTTGCCTCTTCTCCAAGGCATATGAAACTGTCCAAGCATTCTGGAGTTCTTTGAGATGATATCATGAGACCAGGAAGCCACATGAACCTGAAATACAGGGTAATCATTGGATATTTTATTCTCAAAGGAATATCTATTTTATATACTTGGACATCAACATGCATTGAGGTGAGTTTTCTATCATTAAAGCCTATGGTGGTTTAAAGACAATGGATCACAGTGAAAAGCAAAGATTCCAGTGCAGGTATGAATAACTCCAAAAAACGTTTACAAGAGATAGCAGAAAACACAGCTCTCAGTTCAATTGGTGGGCAGATTTAGCAGAAAACCAATTAGAACTAGCCAGGATTCTCTATGAGTCAATGTACACGGGAGGAACTTTTCTGTTTCCCAGCTACACAGAGTCACATTGAGAGTCCTGTGATGTTTCTGGCCTCTCTAGAAGCTCTCCTACCTGGGATCTCAAATGGTATGGGTTATTCTGGCCTCTACTCTTGAAATGAGTACAAACACTGTTATTGTCAAAAGATAATTTTGTATGATTTTTAGATCAGTGTGTGATTATAATATTCCTCCATCTCTTTGAGTGAAAAAATCCCCTGTTTTAGCCCTGAATATTCTTTCCATTATTATAAAATTTATGAATATGTTATCCTTATAAAAATCTAAAAGTTCTTTATATTTACTTTTCCCTTATGGCTAAGGATGTCAAGCACATTTTATGTGTCTTTAAGCCATTTTAGATTCCTCTATTGAGAATTCTCTATTTACCACTGTATGCCACTTTTTAACTAGATTATTTGGTCTTCTTGAAAGTAGCTTCTTGAGTTCTTTGTAAATTCTGGAGAACAGACTTGTCTGCTATGGTGTCGGTGGATATTTTTTCCCATTCTGTGTTCTACCATTTTGTATTGCTGACTGTGTCCTTTCCCTTACAGAAGTTTCTGGTTGTGTAGGGGGAAGAATAGAGGAGAGCAAAAAGAGAGATGCCATCAGATAGGGAGCCAGTATAGGTTTAAAGAAAAATTAGGCTCTAGGGAAATGTCTGGAGATCTACAAGGATGACACCAAGTAACCATCTAAGCAACAGTGAAGAGGCACAGGAATGGAATTTGGGAGCCCATTTCACATAGAGTGATATTCCCTATGCCTAGCCTGTGGGTAAGAGCCTAGGCCCTATCCCTAAGGATATGACAGACTCTGAAGTCCCCCAAGGAAGTTTTCACTCTCCCAAGGGGGTATAAATGATATGGGATAGATAGGGCATTAGTAGGGTATAGGGGTGGAGGGGCAATAGAGGGACCTTGGATTGACTTATAAAACAAAATTGTATCTAATTTAAATAAAAAATGGAGAAAAAACTAAACAGCACAACTACTAATTTTCCAAAATGTATGAGTGAAACACCCAGAAGCCTTAAACCTTCCCCAAACGTATAAAAAACTTAGATATGCTCTATTTTGGGAACTGCAGCATATGGGATACATCTAAGTGTTCATAAATCAACTGGAATGGTACAATGATACATTTACTTACATGTGTACTAGACTGAAGCCATAGAAGATTACTGTGGGGCAGCAGATGTGAAAATAATTAAAGCCTGAGAGATAATTTTGACTTTTGCCTAAGTCCAGGAGGATAAATTCTGATGTCATGAGTGGGTGTGGTTGGTTTACTATTTGAAGATGTAATAGATTGAGACACACAGATCACAAGTGTTTTCTGGCAACTGTGACAGTAATCTCTCTCGTCATATCATGGGTGCAAGAAACAGGGAGCAACTGTGATTCAGTTTTGCACTTGAGGATTTTAATTTCCTAATGTATGTGCCATTGTGCAACTTTTTTGTCACCATACAAAGGAGTTGATTCTCCAAATGAGACTATGACAAAAGGTTTGGGCATTTCCAAGCAACTGGAACTGTTAACCAACATGAGGGTACATAATCTCACTAAATATAGTCCATGAAGTACCTCACCAAGTCTTTTATTAATAGATTTTCTCTTCCATAGGAAGTAAAACCCTATTGTGTCTTTTCTATTTAGTTCTGTACCCCACTTTTTAATTGTATTATTTGGTGTTGTGGTAATTAATTTCTTCAATTCATTTTAGAAATTAACCCTTGGCTAGATGTGGGGTTGGTGAATTTCTTCTCCCCTTCTGTAAGCTGGCTGCCTTATATGGATGACTATGTCTTTTGCCTTACAAAATCTTTTCAATTTCAGGAGGCCCCATTACTGAGTTGTCGATCTGACTGTGCTACTGTTATGATCAGGATGTTGTCTGCTGCACAAATTCATTCAAAGCTACATCCTAGTTACTCTGCTAAGAGGTTCAGTGTGTCTGGATTTATATTGAAGTCTTTGATACATCGGATGTTTTGTTTTTTAAATAGAGGAATCTAAAATGTCTAAAAGACACTAAAGATCCATAGTCATCATGGAAATGTAAATCATAACAAACCTGAGTTATCATCTTACACTTGCCAGATTGGCTATAGAAAATACATCATGGAGAGTTTATGCTGGAGATTTGTAGAGAAAGGTGAAAGCTTCTCTGTTTCTGCTGTGAGTGAAAATTGCACCAACATTTTAGCTGTCAGTATGGAAGTTTTACTAGAAATTGGGTATTAATCTACTTCAAAATCTAGTGATTCCACTTTGGCATATACCCAAATGTTGTAAAATCATTCATCATGGTCCTCTCTTCAGCTGTGTCCATAACAGCAGTAATTATAATAGCAAAAACCTGGAGACAACCAAGATGTCCCTAAAGAATGGATAGAGAAAATGTGATGCAATTAATCAAAGGTGTACTGCTCACTGGAGAAAAATGAAACAGATGGATGGAACTAAAAGAATCCATACTGCGTTAGATAACACATACACAGAAAGACAAATATGTTACATTCTCACTAATGCATGGTTATTAGACACAGAGAAAATGAAAAGTAACCTAAAATTCACAACTTCAGAGAAGCTATGAATAAGGAGGCCCCTATGAGATCATGGTTCCTCAGAGTAGGGGAAAGGCTCAAGATGTCCTGAAGACTTTGTGATATGGAGAAGGTGGAGGTAGGGAGGAGAAAGTTGAGGGGAGAAGAGAAGGGGAAAGGAGAACATAAGGGATCAATAAGATTGATTAGGTATAAGAGTCGATGAGAGAATGAAAGGAGATACCTTAATAGAGGCATAAATTTTGGATTTAAAGAGAAATATGTAACTAAGCAAATATCAAGGGATCCACAAAGAAAATGTAACATATAACAATGTAAGCAATAGTGGAGAGGCTACCTTAAATGCACTTCCCCTATAATGCGATTGATGACTACTTTATAAGCCCTCCTAGAGCATTCATCCAGTAGATGATGGAAGTAGATGAATACAGGCAAAGCTAAACAATGACCTGAATTCCTGGAATCCAGTTACAGAAAGGAAGGAATGATGAGCAAATTGATCATTACCAGGCTGTAGAAACCCACAGAAACAGCTGACCTGACCAAGTGGGAGCACACAGACTCCATTTTGAGAAATGGTGATGAATCATAGTACCAAATCAGTCCTTCTTAATGTGTGGGTCTCTTGAGAGATGTGGGCACTCTATGGGCCTGTGGCAGTGTAGCCAGAATTTATTTTTAACACACAAAATATTTTTGGAGTCATTTCCCTATGGAGGTCTACTGTGTCATTCAAGATACTCTTTAGATTGCTTAGGCCTTACCCCAAGAGATGTGGCAGGCTTTGATGATGCCCCATGAAAGGTCTTACCATCTCTGTGGATAGGTTGGGGGATGGGATTAGCAGTTTGGGTGGGCCATGTAAGTATGGAAGGGAAGGAATGGGATTGTTATGTAAAATAAGATTGTTTCTAATTTAAATACAAATTTATAAAAATGGAAAGAAATGAAAAACAAATTTAGACAGATATGAGGATTTTGGTGTGTTTTGTCCTTTTGTATATTTGTTTCTCGTTGTGGTTGATGAAGTAAACATTGGTAAGGATATAAATGCACTACCAGACCAGGAGAAGGCTGCATAGAAAAAGGGACACAGAGTCTGAGAAGAGATGCCATGTTGCTGAAGGAGTAACATACAAGAAAATGGCATGCTATAGTCCTCTGGAAATATATAGATTAATAGAAATGGCTTAATGATTGGAACAGAGCTAGCCTAGAAGAAGCTCTAAATAATCAGTCAATAATTTAGTAACTAATGTATCAACTGTGTGTTTGTTTTGGGCAAAGTCGCAATGGAACCATGCGTAACAGACACCTACATCATCAAGAATCCTTTTTCTATCTCTCTTTGTAGCTATGTACTTATCATCCACTGTCACCTATTATCCTCTAGTGTAAAATGTCTTTCTGACTCTGTATGCGGAAAGAACTAAGTAGTCAGCAACAGAAGGTTAGCCTTGATTCTGTTGGTAGAAAGGGAGAATAGGATATCTCCAAGTCAAAGAGAAAAAAACTGATACATCAACAATTATCTCGAGGGAGACTAGATAGTTCCTGCAGGCTAGGTATTCAGATTTGTCTGTTGAGTGAGGATAAGTTCATTTACAAAAAGCATTTCCAGAGTGAAGTAGGCAACTTCCTATGTAACCACCTCCTTCTCACAAACAGGTCTAAAATGATATGTGTCAAGTAAAGGGTGATGATATTAATATGCAAGGAATTTTTTCAAAAGTTTACAATTTGATTTTCAATTAATTCTAACAATTTCCAAAGGTGTTGTAGTGAGTATTTAGAGTTTCAAATGAATCCAAACTTTGTTCTTAGTAAAAGCAAGTGTAGGACACATACCACAATTACGATGGTCAGTCTGAACTATGATTTTTCTTTTTGTATTGAGAAATTGATATTGTAGAATTATAGCTGTGTGAAGCAGAACAATCTCTTAATTGTAGCTACTAACAGAATGAAGCTCAGCTAATTTTCTAATGGACTAGAATGCAAAAAGTCATTGGTTCAATCATCAGCACTGCCATAACTGTATTGGCTGTTGAGAAATGTTTGCCAACTGTAAGAATAAGAGGTAAAAACTGTGAAGGATATACTTAGGTATAAACTTAATTCTGGGTCACCCAGTTGTATCTGAGATCGTGCTTGAAAATATATAATCACAATATCATAAAGTTAAATAAAATAGTAATAAGATCATTATTCATTTGATTAATTATTGTTCGATATTACTGAGCAATATATAATAAGATTCATGATGGCCTTTGATTCTTGATCACAATTAATTGCTCCACTACCTCATTGCTAGCATCACAGGCCTCTATCAACATGCCTGATAAAATCAGAGTATAAATATTGATGTGGATACACACACACACACACACATATATATATATATAATATATATATATATATATATATATATATATATATATATTCTTACTTTATGAGAGCCGTACATAATAAGATTTCTGGTTTTTTTTTACTTTAAAAATCTGCTTCCATGTTTTAATGAATATAAAAAGATCTCTTAAGAGAAAAAAACGAAATAGAATTAGTAGGCCCCAATATAATCACATGAATACATTTGCAAAGTTGCAATTTGCAAGAAATTATTCATGCTAATGATGAGGTGCATCTATTTAGTATTATCTATTAAACACTTCTCTATGGGATATTGAAACATTTCACAAAGTATATCTTGACCTCTGTCTCCCTAAGTATATACAGGTAATTAACAGACACCCGCATGAAAATACCTAAGGAGAGGGCAGGATCTCAGAAATGACTGCCCCATCTGACACTGTGAAGGGAAGGAGACTGGCAAGGTGGGCTCTGTGCAGTGGAATTCCAGGAAAGGCTAGCCACGCAAACTGATTGTGGAAATGAACACCCTGGGGATCCAATGGATGGTGGGGTTTCAATGAGTCTACCAGAACCAAGATAAATGATAATTAGGTGTTTATTAGAGAAGCACTTACATAAATAAAAGTTGAGCTCTTTCTATTCTAGAACCGGCTGATTCTGACCTTCCGATTCTGTAACCTCAAACAGAGAGAGTGAGAACCTCTAACTGATAAGGGGGTCAAAACTAAACACCTGAAGCCATACACATAGGGTGTGGTTACCACCCAAAGTTCAATGAAAGCAAGATGGCATACATATAATTGTCTATGGAATGTCCCTATCTCCTTCTGTGAAATGAAATAACGCTATTATAAAAAGAACAATTTTAAAATATATCTTCTAAGAACTAATGCAATGAATCCGTACATTCAGATTGTATCAGTCTTTAGATCCCTTTAACTTTGATAGAGACAAACAGATATGTAGGACTCCTATCCCAAATATATCATAAAGAAACATACAATACCGTTAGGTTAGAAGTAAGATTTACCAAAACAAAAGAAGAAAGAAAAGAGGTGGAGAGTCTTTATCTTTAGGTGCATGAAAGTGTGTATGCATATTTAGACTAAAATAATTAAGTAAAAACTCTCTTGAAAAATTAAAACATTATGTAATGAGAAAGAGAAAAGTTTTTGAAAGTCAAAAACATGTTGTTGAAAAAGGTAAAAATAATAATACTAGAAAAAATTTCACTAGAAGAGAATATAACCTAATGAGATTGAAAATAAATATTTAAAAGCATAACAATTTGACAGTAATTTAATACACACGTTTCCCTGATTGAGATGTTATGTCAAAAGGAAAGCCCCATACATAAGGTACAAGATGACCATAGATACAAATTTAGTAACCTGTACTGCAAACATCTCCAGAGTTTTTCTTTTTTAAATTTTCCACAGGTAACCCAAGAATGTGTTACCTATAAGAAAAGGGGAAAATGAGGAACCAAAATTAATAAAAATTTATAAGCATAGGCCCTGAAAAGGGAACTTCTAAAATCAATAGTGCCATGCCTGGTCCTGGATGCCTTGCTATGAGAGAATGGGAGGTAACTCTCTCCCACTCCTGTTAACATTCCTTTGCTAATTGTTGGTCAAAAAGAAGCCCCAGCCCAGGGTATAACTGACAGATGGTGTGACCATGTCTTATGTCACTCATATATATATAATATATATATATATATATATATATATATATATATATAGTACTGCTTTACTCTGTACTTTGTATGACCTTCAGTAACCATAGAAACCCTGAAATTTGTGGCCTTCATCCTTAGTGGTCTGCCCCTTTGAAAGCTTCTCTTTTTGGCTGATTGGCACCTCATTTAGCTGCCATACAGTGAGATCTTGTCTGTACAGCTTGAAATAAAAAGAAACCTTTGCTTCTTGATCAGAGTGTTGACTCCTTTGGTTAGTCTCTGAGCTCTGCAAACCAAACTTAACAAAACCGTCAAACACTATTTACAAATTCCTGTGACTTACCCACAGCCTTATTCCATGTGAAACTTGCATCTGTTTCATTTTATTCTCAGTACTTAAGAATGGGAACTATCACATAGGCTACATCATTAAGCATTTTTGGACACAGTTAAAGAGACATGAAAAGCAACACAATTTATGGTTGACCTGATATCCCATAATCAAGTCTGATTTCCTTAGTAGCCAGAGACTGTGAATCTTGCAGTGTAACCTCTTGACAATTGTGTTTTTCCCCAGAGTTTGGGGAGGAGCCTGGGGGAGTGTGTGCATTCTACATACATTCTGGAAGCCTTATCAATTATTACAGAAGTATCAATTAAAATTCTAGGTATCAACACACAAGAATTACAAGGATACACATTCTTTGCTAAGGATGAACAATTTTTGTCTGCCTCAAAACTCTTTACATCCTTTGTTTATCTAATTTTCCTTCTGAGTAGAGGTCAAATATAATATCCATCACAACAGTCTATTGCTCCAATTAACAGCTCAAGAGACAATATGGATGAATCAGAAGTTGAAGTGTCATTTTATCCCTTAATGGTACAAAAGTGCTATTTCATTCATGATCAGACAAACATCAATGCACACCATTACCCTAATTGGCATTCATTGTTGCATCTAGCTAATCATTCAATGAGACTTCCTGAAAACATAAAACGGAGTCAATAATGATTGCCATGCTCTCTGTGTTTGGATCCCTGCCTGGTTATAATGGATTATGTTGCTCACAGGATGTAAAAAGTTAAATTTCTGGTAGAAGAAGAGTCATTAGGACATAAATTAGGGGGAATGTTGTGAATGGGGAAGAAAAAAAGGAGACAAAAATAAGAGATACCCTCAGAGAGGGAGCTACTATAGGTTTAATGTGAAATCAGGCACTAAGGAAATGTCCAGAGATCTACAAGCATTACACCAACTAACAATCTAAACAACAGTGGAGAGGCTACCTTAAATGACCACCGCTGATAATGAGATTGATGACTAACTTGTATGCCATCCTAGAGCCTGATGGAATTAGAAGCAGATACCAACATGTAAACACTGAACTGAACTGGAATCCAGTTGCAGAGGAGGAGTGATGAGCAAAGCCAGCAAGACATGGTTGGGGTAACCCACAGAAATAGCTGACCTAAACAAGTGGGAGCTCTTTGCCCCCAGACTGATCACTGGGAAATCAGCATGAACCTGATCCAGAACCCATGAATGTTGGTGTCAATGATGAGGCCTTCAAAATCCATTGGGCCTCTTATAGTACATCAGTACTTATCCTTAGAATAGGAATGTTATTTTGGAGCCCATTTTACATGGAGGGATACTCCCTCTGCCTAGAAACACAGGGGAGGGCCTAAGCCCTATCCCAAAGAGTATGACAGACTCTTAAGACCCCCCATGGAAGACCTCATCTTCCCCGAGGAGAAGAAATGGTATGGGACAGGTAGTTTGTTAGCGGCGGGAAAGGGAGCAGGGGATGTTTAGGGAACTGGGATTGACATGTAAAACAATCTTGTTTCTAATTTAAATAAAATAATGGAGAAAAAGAGTTAAATTCTTCCTTAAATTCCTTAAAGTGCCTTGGAGCTCCTGTTGCTCCTCATTTATATAACAGAACAAGTTTCACTGACAGGCTCACAATTTTAAGCTTTTCTACAACAGACTGTTCAAAGGTGCTTATAATACACAAATAATGAAATCCCAACATTAAAAAAAAACTATTCTAACACTTTTCTTACTAACAAAACACTATAAATCTGCATTTCTCTCTAAAAGAATGAAACTAGCAGACTCTGGGTTACTTTGGCGTGTTTTTTTTAATTGAAATTAGAAACAAGCTTTCTTTAATTATCATTCCCAGTTCCCTCACCCTTGCCTCCTCCCCTGCCACCCCAACCCCTGTCCCATTCCCCATATTAGAGATGGAATCTTGACCAATTATATCTCATTCTAGTCTAATAAATGGATTAAAACCTTCCTGAATGAAGCTAAAACTGGTAAAATCACCATCTGTTGGATAATTCTGAGACCTTTTATTTTCTTAATCCACAGTTTTACTTCTTAAGAAAGATGGACATACATCAACAAAGTTCTTTGTACTGGTTTTCCACAGATTATCTTCCCAGATAATAGGTAATCTTCAATTGGATAATATTAATAGCTACAATCCTACTTTCAGTGATTTGGCCATGGCCTTGATAAGAGTATCAATTTCCAAGTACACTGTCATTAAAGGTTGTATGGGACAATTATCTTGGGATGGTAAGATATCCAATGATAACACTGCAACTCAGCTGCTTTGTGCTTCCTTGGCCCATGATATGGGAATAGAGACTTCCACCAGGGTTTCCAGGCAACATTTATGATTTAACCTTCTGTCTCATTCTAGCACACGGCTCACATGCTAAAACACTCCTACCCACTCATGGACTAAAATACAAAAGAGAATTAAATGTGCACGAATGCACGCACACGCACGCACGCGCTCGCGTGCACACACACACACACACACACACACACACACACACACACACACACACACACAAAACCACATTGGAAAAAAATTGCAGCCATACTAACAAACAACCATACTTTCAGAGTTTCCATGCAACAGGAAACAAGAACAAACAGCTTTCTCTGGACACCTGCAAAGTTAATTTTTTCTCTGTGAAATTATATTTGATTCTCCAATTCCAGCATCTCTCATCAAGTAATTAGCCTATATAAAAATTCACTAATTTTTGTAATTTGGTGAGACTCCTTGATAAAGTCTATCCACTATGTAGTTTGTACACACTTTTTAAACCCTCTGGGAGAGGGCTTATAATTGATGTGGTCTCTTACATCTGCTATGTATAGAATGCCAGGATAGGTCTTGTACCTTTTGAAGCTTGTTTTACTTCATATGGAACAAACAAGAATTGTAAGCACCCTGACCATATCCTGACACTTTTGAAGCCAAGAACTATAGTAAATTACAAGTTGGCCCTATGATAATTGTTATTCCACTTGTGATAACACACTGTATTCCCAGGAAGTGTGACTTGGTGTTAATGATTATTTCTTCAAGTTTTTCTACAAATGACCATGACAGTTCTCACAGGGAATTTGACTAAGTTGGAATGAAGTGACATATAATAAATTGAGTCATATATTTCAGGATGAATGTGAATAATGGAGGGCAAAAATGCAAGGAAATGAGTGCAAATGATATTCTACCTATTTTCTTTTAAAAAAAAATTTCCTTGCCTAGAAGTTTGTGTGCCTGCTAATTTTCACTATGAGGAAACAAACAGTGTTTGTCTACATTATGCAACAGCTAGGAAAACTAGAATGTTAATCTGCATCTGAATACTAACAGAGATCCCCCCACTTATATTAACAATGGGCTCTTGTTCTCCTCATGAAGCAAAATGGCACAGGTACCTTGTGCTTGAAAAAGAGATGAACAAGGGAGGGAGGATAGAATAAGTGTGAAAAACTTCTTCCATACATTAGCTACACGAAAATCATTACCCAAATACCTAAATGTTATAAGTAGTTAGAAGGATGAGAAAGTAGGAATACAGATAAATTTACGCATAGAGGAAAAATATTTAAAAATCCAAGCAGGCACGCACACAAAATTATCTAAACAGATTTTGAGAAAAATAACTTGTAATTGCTAAAGCTCTCTTATGACCTGATTAGTCAATTTTCTGTACATCAAATTCAAGGATATATGATGCCCTCTTGTGAACTCAGTAAGCAGTTAATTCCAGTGTACACACCTATTCAGAGAAACACACATATACATTAAATTTAATACTGTGAAATAGAAATATAAATGTAATAAATGATACAAATTGGAAAATGTGATGTTATATTTTATGTCCACTGTAAATTTCATTGTCATTGGAGTTACCTAGGACACACATTGGTATGCCTGTTTTTTAATGTATATTCAGGAAAGGTGTATAGAGAATATTTATGGTCAACTGGGATGGCACCATTTCAGGGGTCAAAAGGTGAATAAACCTGCAGAAAGAAGGGGCTTTGGAGGTTGTTTCAGTTGGTAAAAGTGTTTCCTGTTCTAGCATATTTTTTTAGTTTAAATACATACCTTTCAAGTAAAATATGAGGAAGGCTTGTGGTTTCAGACCTGCGGAACAAAGTTATACAGATACCAGTATATTGTTGAGCAGCTAGCCTATCAGGAACAATGAGAATCTAGTTCAGTGAGAATGAAAACTAAAAGGGAAAATGAACTCATATAGCGATGAAGTAAGGAACTTCCACTGATACACCAAGTGCATCATTATTGAATATCTACCACCAGAACTGAAATTAAAGAAGGATTTGTACACAAAAAGTAGTAAGATGAAATAATGTCAGGTAAAAATACCACTCATGTCTCTGACTCCTGATTGCAGATGTGATATGACAATATACCCAATGGTATGTGCTCCTGCTGTTATGCTTTCTCTGACATAGGACTTTATGTATCTGAATTTTCCATATCTCCACATCTTTCTTTGAATTCTAGTCATGCATTTAAGAGCAATAATGTAAAATGTAACTTATATTATGGAAAACAGAATATTTTTCTATGTACAATGACACAAGTAAAAACAAACATGCTAACCATGAAAAGTCAAATTTTGGGTGTGTGTTTGTTTGTGTGTGTTTGTGTGTGTGTGTGTGTGTGTGTGTGTGGTAGAATAATGAATGGAGACCATACAAAATAGAGATAAAATAAAGCAAACATATTATATAGCAATAAGAGAAAAAGATAGCATCAATAACATACCATTCATAGAATTTAAAGGACATAGATTTGATCCTTTTATTTAAAACACTTAAAAATTTCACTCAATGAGCAAATACAACTCTCTTTTTCATGGAAATCATCACAAAGAGTACTTTTTCCCACTAGATCAACCACATTTTGTAAGTATAAAGAAGGTTGGAAGTTATAAATAACAACCAAAATTAAGGAGATTAGAAATTTAAAGAAGAAGAAAAGCAAACAGCTTAATATCCTCAGACACCCATAGAGAAATCCGAGCTCAAATACACACAAAGTGGAAAGAAAAATTTTACTGTTAAATAACAAAGTATCATTGTATCATTTAGAAAATTTTAATATACTGAATAGAAAGCTCTGTGCATCAAGTTCATTGCCAAAATACAATAAAAATTGCTGGGCTGGTAGAAAACAATTATTATCATAGACCTGGGGTGACAGAAACAGGAAAGTTCCTATTTCTTGAGTTATAGATGGCCTAGTTTGCTCACTGTGTCCCAGTTATTATTTAAACTCACAAAACAAAAAGTGGACAGTTCTTCAGGATGCGCACATGTGATTGTCTTCAGGCTTATATGTGTACGCATAAAAAGAAATCTGTACCTACACACATGTACAAAATAAAACAAGAAGGTTTATAACCAAACAGTAATTTGGATGAAGTATAAACTACAGTGCAAACACAAAATCAGAAAGTCAGAAAATGGATGATTTTATTTCTCCTATGTCACTAGAAGATATTTATATTTACAAATGATAATTATAACTAGCATTATAATAAGCAAGTTTTTACACCTGTAAAAACTCTAAACAACAACAAAAAACAGGGATTCTTTTCTATATTACATTGCTAACATACAAAGATTACTTTTGAAAATTAAAAACCCAGAAGATAGAATTTTTTGTGGAACTTTTCTGTCATTGAGTAAATGAGAAATTATTTATAAAATCAAAATATATTCTGTTTCTCATACAAAGAACATTAATAACTATAATCATTTCATTACTTGATCATGGTTTATTTAACAGGATAATTTCTGCCTACAATGGCCTTAGTGTGCAATATTAATAATTATATATCCTCCTCTCCCCCTTCCGCCTATTTCTTTGCGGTTTCCTTTCCTTTTCCCTTTCCTCCCTTTTTTCCTCTCAAAATGTAAGAAATTTTACAAATAGATAGATTTGGTACATTTTTCAATGATGTTTGCAACACTGGTTAATTGTAGGTTTAAATGCCGTGACATAGTTTGGAGCTTAACAAGTACATTTTGAAATAACTCCATTTTATGAAATTACACATTTTATTGAAGGTAATATTTGATTATACAGCATATAATTTGTTTTATTGATGCTCCATCTCCCTCTCATGGCAATGCCTGCCTGGACCATCATATCCTCCAACTGACATCTACAGTGGACAGAGAATAGTGTATGCAGCCATTTGGCACAAATCTCAACCTCAGAGACGCCTCCCTCCCTTTCTTTCTCATTCTTTCTTTCTTTCCTTCTTTCTCCTTCTCCCTACTTCACTTCCCCCTTCATGGTCTCCTTTTCTTCTCTCCTCATTTTTTTTATTTTCCAAGAAAAGGTCAATATACAGCCAAAGCTTTGAGGCCAGTTATCACGAATGACCATACTGCTCAGCAGACAACCAAGTCTCATTTCTTAATGAAATCTCAAATCCCTTATTTTTTTGAGAAAATTTCTTAGTAAACTTTCACTAAAAACATGCTTTCCACCATCTCACTATGTAACAGAACTCAGTTTCTTCCCCTTATCCAACTCCTGCCATCACTTGTTACAAAGTCCCTATAAATAAAGTGCAAGGTTCAATTTTCCCATAATTGGTATCCTGTGTTCTACAGTAGTGAGTCCTTGATTGACATTCTTGTGGCTTCACTCTGCAAACTTAGTTATCACATGCATTTGTTACAATTTATCTCAGAGATAATCCAAGTTTGAATCAAAGACTCCCTCA